>NW_019267410.1:152960-191061 GCF_002742605.1 Olea europaea var. sylvestris | reverse complement strand
AAATATAACGCATCGTGATTATCAAGGAATGCAGTTATCAAGGCAGTTGTTAAAGTAGCCTTATCACGTTCCACGACTCAAGGAATTCAATCGAAAGCAGTTGAACGATGAAAGATAATGGCAGCAGTTAAAAGACAGTTTCATGACAAAATGGCCACTACAAAGAAAGTGGATAGTTATAGGACAATCAAACAGTTTTTAGGGTAGTTAATCACAAAGAGATCGTCTATAAGGTATAAAAGGGAGAAAGGACGCAGAAGCAAAAGACCGAATCCAAAACTCTCGAACAGAGAATATGTAATTTTCATTTCCTTAGCTTTTAGACTTAAACATTTTTCTTTCTGTAACTCGTGTGCTTGCGCCCCTTGAAGGCACGTTGTTTTTCATTCCCAATTGTAAAGTTCATTGCCAATAAAAGAACACCCCTTTTTGGGACTTTGTCTCAAGAGGTTTCGTCCCTTACACAATCGTCTGATCCTTTTTAATTGTTAGCGACTTAACCCGCGCGAAATAGTGCCTCTCCAGTAACCAACCAAAACATTTTTTTTATCAAAAAATTACGAAGTTCATTTGAAGTGTGGTGTGGTTGCAGGGATTTATTCCAGCTAAATCATATAAAAGTACTCTCTGCCAAATTATAAAAATAAATGAACTTGTTGAAATGAACATTATAAATGACTTTCGACGCTTAGATGTCATTGTCAGGGTGGCCGAGTGGTCTAAGGCGCCAGACTCAAGTTCTGGTCCTCGTGAGAGGGCGTGGGTTCAAATCCCACTTCTGACATTTATTTTTTCGATAACAGTTATGTATTTTTCAATTTTACGCATTTTTTCATGCTTCAATCTGATTAAATAAAAAGTAAAACATTCGTGCTCCTAAAGACAGATTTTCAAAATAAAATATGTGGACTTGGGATGGGAAGAGTAGGCCCACTTTCAGAAGATGGGCCTCTTTCTTGGTTGATTTAGTCCGTCACATGCTTGATTTCGTATTGATTAACAGATCAACCCGACCCGCATGCACACCATAGACATACGAGTAACATAAAAAAGGATTTTTTTTAAAAACTATTTTATGAATTATTTTTATATTTAAGCTTTACTTAGGGAGGTCACGGTAAAATACTGTCATTTTTACCACATTTTATTAAGAATTCCGATAATTTAAACATCTCTTGATGTTGTTACTTATTTGTTGATGAACCAAGCGTATATTTTTCTCAATAGTTTCAAAGTATAAAATTTTCTTCACAAAAAAAGTCTGCAGTTTGATATAGCTTTTGGGAAGTCAAAAGTTGTTGAATAAAGACACTTTTACGCTCTTTTTACACATCATTGTGTACATCATCCAAGTTGACAAGGTGTGATTGATGGAAAGTCTAATTTTTTCTTTAAAACTATCAAGTCGAAACTTCACACGTAGCGGAGTGTATACAAAGCTGTATACTATGACGTACATGAAACATTGTTGAAAATTTGTTTATGAAAGTGAGCCCTTATTTGGTCCCAATTATTTTCAAAATGCATTTTCTTCTATCTTATTTTCAACCACATGTTTTCAATAAAATAATATTACATGTAAATAAAAAATTTTTACTTATATTTTAACCACACATTCTCCATCAAATTACTATTTCAAAATATATTTTTAACCCAAAAATAGGGCTCAAACAGGCTTTTAAAAAATCTATTTTTGAAGATGTTTGAATTTTTTTTAAAGTACTTTATTCGACAAACGAATTTTTAGACTCTAACAGTTTCATCGGAAATCTTTTCTATAAAAAGTATGAGTAAAACCAAAATCTACCACGACAAACCATAAATATGGTCGTCATGTACTGATGTACATGGAGGCTTTGTTTAGGATAAGATTTCAAGAAAGGCATACACAGTAGATATCTTATCAAAAGGTAAACCAATCTCCTTAGAAATTTGCTATTTGTACACGGGTACACTCCCCTCACATGAGGGGGGCTCACACCTAGTAAAAGAAGTGCGGGCACCTCTCTTGTGGAAGGAGTGTACACGAGAGTGTCAACATTCTTGTACACAGAGCACGGCTCATCTCCTTAAAGGTAATTGGTGGCGCAAAATAAAAGAAATAGCTGATAAAAACACATAGAAGTCAAACATTGATATTAGGCATCGAGGTGAAAAGTAGGGCTGCTTACACAGCACAAAATAGGGGAAACTGTTGATATAATTTTAGGGTGGCACTATTTACATCCACAGTTTTTATATATACATCCAACTATATATATATTCCTACTAAAATATTAAAATTTTAAACATTTACTATTTTCTTCCACATTAAATTACAACATTGTCCTTATTAAATTCATTCATTTAAACATTATAGATTCATATAAATTTTATATATTCATTCCACTATAAATACATTTTTAATACAATTTCAAAATTTAAAAAATACTATATTCATCCAAACACTATTAACATTTAATCAGATTCTTACTTTTCATTTTCTATATTAATGAGTCAGTGCTTTGATTTTTAGTTATAAAGATTAGCAAAACTTTTTTCTTACACTTATAGGATTTTATCAAGAATATACTGCTCAAGCTACCAAACACATCATTCCTCAAATCATGTGTTAATCAAATTTTTATTTCTTTTATCTTATTTTTATTTCTTATAAGCTCATAATTTTGGTTGTTTGTGTTTCGCCTGATAATTTTACATTTGTTTCCTTTTGTAATGTAAGAATATTTGGATATATATTGAAACCTATTTTGAAATTTCTTGTATATTTTTGTCTGTCAAACCAATACTTAAATACGCATAAAAAATAATATTCCATTTTTCATATCATGATAGAATTATAACTATAATAATGTGTTGATTCTTTTTTCTAAATTTCGGTTGAAGACGATTTTATGATTAGGGTTTTATGATTTTAGATGGAGATAGTAATTTACTATTATTAGAATTTTAGTTAAACACAAACTTTAAAAGAATATAAAAAGGTTTAAAAGAATTTATGAAAATAAATATTAGTGAATGAAGTTAGAACGATATATTTTTATTTAATTTTATATACGTTTGTTTAGGTAAATTTACATAAGACGAAAAATATAATATAATTATATTTTTAAAAGTGGATGTATATATAAAAATTGTAGATGTAAGTAGTGGAATCCCAATTTTATTTTATTTTATTTTCCTTTTTTTCAAATCGTAACCATTGTACATTTAAGGTATTAAAATAAGTTAAATTTTTGTCCAAAATATTGTTCAATCTTGTCAAGGGTAATTGGCACAAAACGTCTCTACCTTTCAAGTCTATTGTGAAAAACGTCCTTACCTTTTATTTTTTGGCATTTTTGCCCTCATTTCGACCTTTCTTTGATCTGGACGTCCTTCCGTTCAAATTCCGTCAGTTTCTCCGTTAATTAAATACAAAAATGCATTTTTCTTTCAATAAACAAAGGTAAAATTGTCTTACCCACCTAAACCCCTTCTTCCAACCCCTTCATCTCCTCAGAGGCTTGCGATGGTTCCTCTGCGATTTTTTCGTGAAACGTCCCACCTTTTCTTCCATTTCTACAACCGTTCCTCCCTTCGTCGTTCATATTCTCGCATTTGATCTGTCCGTGCAGTGGAAGCATGCATTGAGGATTTTTTACGTGAGCGAAGGTAACGTTTTGGTTATTTTCATTTTTCAGTTCGTAGTTTGGTGCTTTGCATAATTGAGAGTCTATATGGAGTTTTGATGTCATTTATTGTTGTTACACAGACCCTTGAAGAACAACCTTCCATTTTTGAGAAATCCCGACGATGATCGACCCAATTATGGTATAGCGTTTTTTCCCTAAATTTTGTGTGAACTCATCCGATTCTATTGTGCATTCACACAATTTCATTATGTAATCCCCAAATTTTCATTGTGTTTTTCTGTTACTATGTATATTTTCCTTTGGCGTGCAGTCAATGTTCTCCATTTGATGTAAACTTTATACTATTGCCTGCAGGTGGTAATTCTGAATATTTCACTATCGAAGTACATTATGAAGGCCAATTTTGTGATAAGCCAAACAATGTGGCGTATGAAGGGGGATTCGTACTTTTCGTCGACTTCTTTCATGATAAATGGTGCACGAGAGAGAATTTGCGTAAATTCTTACACGGAACTTGTGATGAAAGAGCGTTGGAATTTTACTATAAGAAGCAAAAACTGAGTTTAGGGAAAGGGTTGACGAGATTGGAGAGTGAAGAGGATATTAATGGGATGCTTAGGGATAGGAATGGACATGTGAAAATATACGTTGTAGCCCGAATGCAATCATATGCATTGCAATGGTCTTTACAAGTTGATGAAGACCAAACATTTGATGGTTGTCATATACCTTTGGTTGCAGAAAACGAAGGAGGGAAGCATGAAGGAAATTGGTCAGATCAATTTTTGCAAGAGAATGCTGAGGAGTTGTGGTCACAGTATGAGGAAACTTTACAATACTAGAACGAGAAAGATACAAATGTGGGTGATTTGAGTGCGGAGGAGGATCAAAATGAGGAACCAAGAGGGGAAGATGAAATCGAAGGTTTGGTGGAATCAGATTATGAGATGGAGCAAGAGCATGTAGGTACTGCTGAAGTTGGGAGTGAAAGGGTTAATTTTGATTTCGGATTTGGTGTATCTGATGGTCAAGTTAGGGATTCAGATACCAACTATGGGAACTCCGATGATTTACGAAGCATTCATAGTGAAGAAGAAGGCAATACAGCTTCAAGAAAGAGGGCTTTCAATGATGCTTTTCATGTTAGGACAGATCTGGAGGATCCAGTGTTTAGAAAAGGTAACTAGAACATATTTTTTACTTCTATTTTAAACATGATTATGTACTTTAGTTTAATAAGGTATGATATGCATTGATTCTTTTGTTTGTATAGGCTTAATATTTGAGTCAAAGGCCACTCAAAAGGCTGCAATCACCGAATATTTAGTTAGAAATAACAGAGAGATTAAGTTAAAAAAGGATGACGCTTGCAGATTGAAAGCCAAGTGTCAAGGAGATTGTCCATGGGTGTTGTATGCTACTAAGAGCATAACAAGACCAGTTGGGTGATCAAAACTTTTGTAGAAGAGCATGTTTGCCCTATGGTGTATAAAAATTTCAGAGTGACATCAACCTATTTGGCAATAGGTATTTAGCTTATTGGAGGGCTGACCAAAATATTTCAGTTACTACATTCATGGAGAGGGTTAAGCAGGATGGTTTAGGTGATATCTCACATTGGCAAGTGTATAGATCAAAGGAGAAGACACTTGAAAAAATTAGAGAGAGTGTGGTGGAACATTACAAATTGTTGTGGGATTATTGTGAGGAGTTGAAGAGGATAAATATTGGGACCATTGCTTTGGTTGAGGGGTATGCTGGAGAATTCAGACGGCTGTATATTTGCCTCGGAGTATTGAGAGATGGTTTTATTAGGGATTGTAGAAGGGTGATTGGGATAGATGGTTGCTTTTTGAAGACAGAACTTGGTGGTCAGTTGTTGACTGCGGTTGGTGTTGATGCTAATAATGGTATGTATCCATTGGCATATGCAGTTGTTGAAGTTGAGAATGGGGATAATTGGAGATGGTTTTTAGGGTTATTGAAGGATGATTTGCATATACACAACACTCAGCATTGGACATTCATTTCAGATAAGCAAAAAGGGTTGACTAATGCAATTGAGTCCTTATTTGAAAATTCAGAGTACAGGACATGTGTTAGACATCTATACAACAATTTTAGACTCTCTCACAAGGGTTTGGCTTTAAAGAATTGTTTGTGGGATGCAGCCAGAGCCACTACTGTATCACAGTGGCTTGAACACATGCAACAGATGTTGGACTTGGACCCGGCTGCCTATGAATGGCTTGAAGGATAGCCAGCTTCTCATTGGAGTAAATCCCACTTTAGAGAGTGGAATCAGTGTGACATGCTTCTCAACAATTTATGTGAATCGTTTAATAGTACAATTGTGACTGCAAGAGAAAAGCCGATATTAACCATGCTAGAGGATATAAGGGTATATTTGATGAGAAGAATTGTAGCCCGTAGGGAGTCCTGTGATCGGTGGACAGCAGCAGTAGGACCTAGAATTCAAAAGATTCTGGAGAAAAATAGTAAGCTTGCAAGGATGGAATGGACTGAATACGCAGGCATTGAAAAGTTTCAAGTTTGACACAATGTAGGAACTGTGTTACATACTGTGGATTTAAGGGCAAGAACTTATACATATCGTGGTTGGCAGTTATCAGGAATTACATGTCCATGTGATTGTCTCCGTTGTATTTAGAGGTCTGAACGTGATGGAGTTCGTGGATGATATCTACAAGAAGGATGCATATATGAGGACATATACACCGTCAATTTCTCCCATCACAGGTCTGAACGCATGACCAACCCCAGGTTTGAACCCTCTCAATCCACCAGTGTACACAAAAAGGGCTGGGAGACTAAAGAAAAATAGAATAAAAGAGCCAAATGAGATGGCTTCTTCAAGTCAGCCGAAGAGGTGTACAAAGTCCAAGAGCAATGCCAGAACTTCGCAATCAACTTCAGAAACAACTGCAAGTCAACGGAAAAGATCGGGGCTGATAATGACATGTACAAAATGTGCTGAAGCAGAACACAATAGGTGAGGCTGCAAAGGGACACCACCTCCAGCACCTCATTAAGATGAAGCTGCCAGCCAAGTTCTCCTGTTAATTTTGTTAGCTTTTGTTTTTGTTCATTCAGTGCACAGGTAGTGTAATTCAGTTTGTGGATATAATGTAGCATCCCATTTTGCTGTTTTTGAATACTGGACAGAATTAAGCAAGTTCAGAACTTTTATTGGCTGCACAGTGAATATTTTGCACATTTGAAATGAAAAGTTTTGTTTGAATTGTTTTATTGCACGTGCTCATTTTTCTTCAGTTTGTTGGTTAATTGATCGATGAATTGGGTTTGAGATTCTGTGATGGAATTGGTGTATTCGGAGTTTGAATTGTTGTGTGCATAAATAGGAGGAAAATAGAAGAAAACAGGGACTTTTCTCACCAAAATTTTGAAAGGTTGGGACATTATTCGCAAAATTGTTTAAAAGATAGGGACATTTCTTGCTAATACATTTTAAAGGTAGGGATATTTTCAGAAAAATTATAACAACATAGGGACTATTATCACAAGATTAATTCAATTCTTAGAAGAAGTGAATATGACCAGTTCATCTTCTCCATTGAACCAAAATGGGTCATTCACCATTGAAATATAATACGTACTTCACAGCACTCATTTCTACTCGTTCTTCTCAATTTACTCGGTGGGTTTCACCCTTAATAAGCATAAACTGGAAGTGAACATCCAGTATTAATCTTTATAAATTGACCACTCATTCAATATATGTGTTTCTAAAATTTTCCAGTAACCCAACATGACAGTAGCAGTAGTTGTGGAATTGCGAAATATAATGTTGTTCACGACATTTTTTCTTTATTTAACGTAATCATTTAAAGTATTTTCATATTCATATTGTTGCTACTGTTATTTATGGATTAAGTTGATAGCGGAAAAAAGGGGTTTAGGTGGGTGAGGACAATTTTACCCTTGTTTATTGAAAGAAAAAGACATTTTTATATTTAATTAACAGAGAAACTGACAGAATGTGAACGGAAGGATGTCCAACGCAAAGAAAAGTTGAAATGAGAGTAAAACTGTCAAAAAATGAAAGATACAGATGTTTTCCACAATAGACTTGAAAGATATGGACGTTTTGTACCAATTATCCATCTTGTCAATATTGCATGTTAAATAGGTACAAAGAGATGCATTTCAATATCAAATACATGATTGGTAGTGATTTTAGAGGATGATATGTAATATTGGGATAATAGTTACATGAGTTTCTTAGTGTTTAAGATACCTTCGTTTAATATTTTATAACTATGAATTAGGAGCATCGACAACTCTGTAATATATAAAATTCTTGATTTTGACAAAGATAATATTTGTTGCAAAGGATAATTTTTTATGGGCAAACTTACTCAAAACAAAATCAGCTTTAATCTTTGCTCTTTCTATGATTGTTCTTCCAGCAACCAGGAACATGCATGGTATGTGGATTCTTTCTTTATCTTACACTTTCCTATTCCTTTATCAAAAAGAAAGAGGAGAGAGAGAGAGATAGAGAGAGTCATGCTTTTGGATTCAATACTTTTGTCTCCTTTTTATCAAGAAAAAAAAAAAAAAGATATGGTTTGCTCTCTCATTTTCCCTTCATCTGTCATCATCCTATCCTTATTTGTCACTCTATTCAATGGCTCCAATTCTATTGTTTATGTTTATTTGCAATTTGGTAATGACACGATTTTTAGTTCTTCTCTATGATGATGTGTTTGCATATGACATTGAATAGGATTAGATATGACAATATATTTTCTTAGATTGGCTCTACGCATTGGCTACATAAAGAAGTGTAGCAGAAGAATTGTCTTGTGATGGTTAATTTCCTCGTGCTTATTTCAAATTCAAAGTACAAAATAATGACGTGTAAAGAAATGGGACATATGGCTGATGTGAAGAATGGTTGGATGATAAAAAATGTAGTGATATGGTCCCTTTTTATGTGATCAAACGATTTTATGAAAGCGATGATAAATTTAATCTTCAATGCACCATTCGCGTCAAATTCCTATATCTATGGTGACTAAGACTGTGGGAGGATTTCGACTTTTACGAGTCATATTTTCTTCTTCCTTTTTGATCTCATGGAATGGCGGAAAGAATATCCATATTTGTTAATTATATCTTCTACTCTAAAGTGTTTAGAGTGAATTTAACAAACTTCAATTTTAGTTTGTTTAGTGTAAGTTGTATTTAAACTTTATTGGTACTACATAGGTGTAAAAAAGAAAAAGGAACATATAAATTATGTGTATGGTATTGTCTAATCTTATCAATATGTAATTGGTCTCTTTTTGTCTAGAAAAGTTTAATAATGTTATACCTCTTCACACCACATGTCAAAAAGTTCAGTCGTTAAAAATTTCTAAGCTTGTAAAACAACTATTAGTAAAGTCGACGCACAACGAACCAATCTTTTGAGCTTCACGTTTAGGTTGGAAGGTAGAATACCTAGTTACTAAAGAAGCCTAGCCGAAATAACAACCCGATCGTGAACATCCTTTACCTTTACAAATCAAGAAACTAAATGAGAGGAAGGACTTTCCAACTTTCCTCGTCTCTCGTGTCTTAGAACTGTCACTACACCTTAATGGACTTTGAAAATAAAAATTCTTTATTGGCCAAATGTCAACTAGTAAACGAATCAACATCTTTGATTAGACAGCTTAATATCAAAATTAGACGTAATGATTAAGATTTGTAATCCATCTTAATAAGGTCAACTTTGTTAAGAAGAGTGATCCAAAATTTATTTAAGTTGGTCAATATTTCGATAATTAATCGGTGTGAGATTTATTCCCTTAACATGTCCTCACAAGATGGTGGCTCTTTTTGAGCAAATCAATCTTGAAATTCGTGTGCTCATTTTTGAGACTTAATCGGATTGAATAGCTCGTTGGAGTTTAGTGAGTTTTGATACCATGTTAAGATATATGCCCTCTAATCGATCAATAGAAACCATGGAATCACTCGAATGCCTTACTTTCTCATGCCATGTTACAAGACTCACAATTGATTGAAGTGACTAAATAAATGGTTCATTTTGTCTAAAATTAATTTGAAGCCTCCTATCCTAGTAAGAATGTAAGAGACTACTTTGAGAAGCAAAAAGAATTTGCAAGCTAAATGTTTTCTTACGCCTTGCTGGTAGCCGCAGTGTGGGGGGTTCGATTCCTGAGACATGAAATTGGACTCCTTATATAGACATAGTGTACAGACAGCTCTTGTTTCCTGACCTGTTAGGACATATCCCGCAATTTACCTCCCTCACAAAACTCTAGAGATAGGGTGGTAGAAGCCCTCAAGGTTGAGGTTCAACTTCTTCGTTTTTTGTTTTTTTGTTTTTTTAATTTGCAAGCTAAATACGTGCACGCAACCGAAGCCACAAATTGAAGGTCCACTCCCGTGCGTGAATTACATCAAAATTAATTATTTTTATATTAAAATAGATAGTTTACCTTCAGTTCAAGATTTATTTTCCTCATAAATTATATATTATATAATAGACAGGTACTTTAGTCGGCAGTTGTTTACTTGTTTGACAGATCCAAAGAGTATTATGTATTTCCTTTTCAGTCCTTTGTTTATATTATCTAATCATTTGGAACTTAACATTATTTTATGCACATTCACTTATTTTATTGCTTAATCAACTCATAGATTACCAAATCAATCACTTCTCCATCAAACCCTACTCTTTGTTTGCTATGTAAAAAGTAAGTTGTGCATACGGATCAAGAAGGAAAAGAAAAAAAGAAGCAGCTAAAATCGTCTTATTGTATTACCAAATACCATTAAGTAACTACAGTATAAATATGTACTAGTCACTAAACTACCAAATGAAACCCCCCCCCCCACCCAACCCCCAATCTTAATTTAAAAATAAAAATCAAACTAAAAAATATTAGATAGAACAAAAAAAAAATTCACTCTTTCTCAACTTCATTGATAGTGTCCTATCCAATTGTCCCATTGGTGACTCAACTCGACAATTCCTCATCACATGGGTCATCTATTTGGGCCTATATATGGAGAAAGGGCCACAAAACTTTCAACTGTCCACGCATGATAAATTACCCAAATTCTGACAACATTGGTGGGCCCATCTTGAAAAAGGAATTGAAACGTTGTTGATTGAAAGGCAAGTCAGAAGAGCCGACGCAACTACCACATTGCCGCCAGGATAGCGACGGCTCCGGCCAAGGCCAATGGCGGAGTACATGTTAGTCGTGCACTGCTCGCATCCAATGCTCCTTCGTATACCATCGTGCCGTCACTCTCTTCATACCCTGGAATTTGTCCGTTCAATTTCTTTTGACTGTATCGAAATAAATTTTGTTAGTCAGAAATTTAAATATAGAAAATAGTATCATACAATGTTTAGGTTACATGACAATTAGTTGTCATTTCGTAAGTTGAATTAAATAATAACATAATACAATACTAAATAATTGATTGAGTTTTGTAATTGTTCCAAATAATTTATCAAAATGCCCCTATTAATTAATATAGAATTTTCCCGTTACTAACTTTGGAATTGCCAGGCTAACGTTCGAATTGACAGCCTTTTATGAATTGTCAGTAAATGGACAAAACTATCCTCGTTAAAATCTGCCTGAAAGTAAGCATTCATGGGGATTATCGTAAATGTACCTCGTGTTTGGTGCCGGACAGAACGTTATGATATAATCGACACCGGCACATGTGAACGTGCTTGTTTTATCATCATAGGCGTAACTGTATGCGCGCGGGCACGCGCTCTTGAAAATCTGCGAGTAGGACGAGGGCGTGCAGGTATCTGGTGTGGCGTACGCGCCGCTGCAACAATACTTCTCTTGCCCAAAGGCCTCGCAGGCGCTTTTGCAAGCGACGTTGTCGCCGTCGCTACTTGTCACTCGGAGCTCCGACGGACAAACCCCGTTCAAATCCACAACGCATCCAGTAGACGTGCAATTGGCTCCGGAACCGCCCTGTGGTATCACCAGCATCGGAACGTTGTAGCCGTCGACCAGGCTGACATCGTAGAAGTCCATTCCGCCGGAACCGTCGAGCGTGAACTCTGCCAGCGTTGCTGGTGGAGTGGCACCACCTCCGACGCACTCCATTTTTCCGGAGCCACAATCACCTGTGATGCAGGAGAATTTTCCGGTAGAGTCCTCGCTGCAGAGAGTCCTACCCCATAATCGGCCGCCCCATGCAGAAGGTGCGTCGATTGTCCTGGCCTCACCCTTTTGCAGAGAAAAACCGGTGGTGGAAAGTGGCGCGATTCCTGCGTTTGATAAAATGCCTGGCCATACTGTGAACTCACACTTATTTACTATTGTAAATGTCGCCGCTGAATATACTCCTGTAACAAAACCACTCATACTGATTAAAAGGCTGAATTGATTATTTTTCTTCAACCTGAAATGGAATTATTTTTACCTGATAGAAGATAACTTGAGAGCGTTAAAAGGAGAACGTGCAAGCAGAGTTGCGCCATTGAAGATGTAGTTATACAGTATATGTACGTATGTTTATGTATATATAGAGAGAACAGGTGAGCAAATATAAAAAGACTATGGTGAGAGGTTACGGAGAGAGTTGCCCAAGCCGCTGCCTTATTGTAAATGAGGAGAACGTGAAGAGAGACGGGGAGGGGGATGTGGAGTTATTTATAGAGTTGTGGCGATTAGAGATGTTGTATTTCTGACGTGTAAGGTGGGGCATACCCGCATGGGTTCGTTAAGATGCCGGCAAATTTTGGTAGTGGAAGTCACATGGCATGTGCATTGGACCATACTCAAGCTTGTTTTATTTTCAATAAATTTAGATAATTTTGGGCATGTTCCAAGTGACATTTTCAAAATTCTCAAGTGATTCAAGAGTCGATAGGAATGTAAATTGATAATTAATTGGTAATCATTCTCATCTTAATTAGGGGTGGACAAAATGTTCAGATCAAACTAAGCGATTCGATTCAATTCTATCAAAAAAATTTAATGATTTTTATTTTTTGAATCGATAACTATTTGGTTCTGGTTTTGGTTTGTATTTATTTGAATCATTTCTCTTTCACTCCTTTTCAATTTACACAACATCACGACACGTTGACATCGCATTTTATCAAGTCAATGGAGGTGTCTCTTTTAAGATCGAAAAATGAAATTGGTCAGTCACTTAAAGTCTTTAAACTAATTTTTTATCTTGATTGTTTGATGAATTATTCATGTTGTTTACAAATATAGGAAAATTCAATAACATTCACGAAGTATTAAACAGTTAATAGTTGCCTATAAAAGTAAACTGCAAAATATTGCATAATTCATCATTTATTGTGGGGTTTGCCATCAAAACCACTGCAACTAATTTAGTGATTCATTGCTATTACTTATCAAATATTTTTTTTGTAAGGGAATGGAAATTGATTTGTATATTCAAACTATGATTATATTTTGTTTATTAGTTTAGACCTTTTTTTATATTGATGATTGATAATTTGAACTTGATGAATATTTGATGTTTATTTTTTAGGTATATATTATTAACTTATACGGTGCAGGTCTTAAAATTTGAGAAATGAAACTAGAATCGAATAAAACCAAACTAGAATCAAATGGTTCAACTCGATTTGGATGTATATCTTCAATTTAATTTAAAAAAATAATTGGTTCATGGTTCCAATGATTCATGATTTGATTCGATTCTCTTGAAATTAGAACCAAATGGAACCATATTCAACCTTAATCTTAATTTACAAAAATACTCAATAAAGATCACGTGGAATGCAATAATCATTTTGTAAAAATTATTGGATTATAAATTAATTTAATAATAAATGAAAAAATTACCTAGAAATGTAACTTTAAAGATTAATTTTTAGAAAACATTAAATTTTGTTTCACAAATCAGTTAGTATTTAAATTTAAATTATTGTAATTAATAAAATTTTAATTAAATCTAATTTACATATTCACCTTAACCAAAATCACACCCCACACACCTACCCACGCATCATTCTTTTCAAAATCCCTAAAAAAATTTCTCTCTCTCTCTCTCTCTCTCTCTCTCTCTCTCTCTCTCTCTTCTCACACACCCACGCCAACCTCAATAGTCATCCTCTATGACTCACGTGACTACCAACCTTGATGGCGCTGTTAGGGCATACAACGATGAATCAATTCATTCAACAAAATCCGTTTGGATCAGAGTTAAGGCTATTGACGGCGAATCCAACAACTCAACAGTGCGAGACAAGACGCCAATGATTTGTATTTACGGAGAGTGGTGGCGGTGTCAAAAGAATGCTGACTTTGGAGTGGGCTTTTTTCAGGCGGACTAGAATGTGGAGCTGGAGGTGTTGAAAGCTCGAGACGGAGTGAGGTACGTCGAACATTGCAGAGTTTTGACGGTGGCATCATGGATTTCTCGATCATAGGTACCTTAGATCTGTGTTTATTACCGTGATTTGAAACCAAAAAATTTACTACTGATGAGATTGGAATTCTAAGGTGTTAGATTTTGGGTTGAGAGCATAGGATGCAACGATGAATGATGGGTTAAAAAGATTGTTGTGCATCTTGGCATTTTTGTTAAGCTGAAGGGTGAAGAAAAGATGGATTTGAACTTTTTAGGATGAACCAAGCAAATTTTTTGATTCGGCTGCAACGATGAAGGGTGGGTAGTTTTTTTATCAGTTATATTGTTTAGCCAAAATTATATGGTGACCCCATGTGATCAAGTATGTATTTGTTGTAACTGTTTATGACCAATTTTTTGTTGATTGCGACCAATTGTGACTTGGTCGCAGTTAAAATTGATCTGGTCACAGACAGTCACATTAAATACAAAATTAGTCACAGTTAGTCACTTTAAAGATAACTTTGGTCATAGTTAATCACAAATAACATATGCCAGTGAATTGGATACATACAATTACAAATTAGACGATCATATACAGTCACAGTGAAAACAAGTTTTATCACAAATACTCACATAAAACACAAACATAATCACGAACAATAAATACGGTCACATATAAATTTTTGGAAATTTTTCAACAGTAGAGTACAGAGAGAATTTTTTTTATTTTTCTCAATTTTTCTATCACCAAAGCTAGAGCAATCGTTGAGCGATCACCAGAGCCGCTGGCCATCTCTTATGGAAATGTGAAGGGAAGATAGTGTAGTGGGGTGAGGTGGCATGGGGTGGAAATAATTAATGTATATTATATTATAATTTAATATTTAATAAATTTATTTATCACTTGATTTTTGAAATATTTTAGTGAGTTTGTTATTTATAAAATGTAATTTTCAGAACTAGGAATTAGGTATTGATCCCACAATAAATTAGTAGGATGATTGGGTCATACTTAATAAAATGAGATTCTTTAGTGCAAGGTTGTCATGATAGTTACATCAAAGTTGTCCCTTACTCAGTTACTCTTATGCAGAGTTTCATTCACGCAATGGGCTTTTGCAGCCAATTTAAACTCATAAAGGTTGCAACTTTTGCAACTCATATTCAATTTATACTGTTTGTAAAATAATTAATTGTTTCTTTACTATGTTTGTAAACTCTAAATAAAATAATTTAACAGTGTGTTTGATACATTGAATTATAGTGTGGCTAATATGTCTCAAAATGCATTACGAGTACACTAGAATTAAGCTAGACTAGAATTTATTTATTTTTTTATTTTTTTATGTTGAGCAAATATTATAAAATATATAAGGAAAATTGAATTGAACCTGTCTAGATCGATCCCCTCTATATCAGCCCTTGATTGTACCAAGCAATACAATTAGGATTACATTTCTATAAAAGAGCCAAATGAGATGGCTTCTTCAAGTCAGCCGAAGAGGTGTACAAAGTCCAAGAGCAATGCCAGAACTTCGCAATCAACTTCAGAAACAACTGCAAGTCAACGGAAAAGATCGGGGCTGATAATGACATGTACAAAATGTGCTGAAGCAGAACACAATAGGTGAGGCTGCAAAGGGACACCACCTCCAGCACCTCATTAAGATGAAGCTGCCAGCCAAGTTCTCCTGTTAATTTTGTTAGCTTTTGTTTTTGTTCATTCAGTGCACAGGTAGTGTAATTCAGTTTGTGGATATAATGTAGCATCCCATTTTGCTGTTTTTGAATACTGGACAGAATTAAGCAAGTTCAGAACTTTTATTGGCTGCACAGTGAATATTTTGCACATTTGAAATGAAAAGTTTTGTTTGAATTGTTTTATTGCACGTGCTCATTTTTCTTCAGTTTGTTGGTTAATTGATCGATGAATTGGGTTTGAGATTCTGTGATGGAATTGGTGTATTCGGAGTTTGAATTGTTGTGTGCATAAATAGGAGGAAAATAGAAGAAAACAGGGACTTTTCTCACCAAAATTTTGAAAGGTTGGGACATTATTCGCAAAATTGTTTAAAAGATAGGGACATTTCTTGCTAATACATTTTAAAGGTAGGGATATTTTCAGAAAAATTATAACAACATAGGGACTATTATCACAAGATTAATTCAATTCTTAGAAGAAGTGAATATGACCAGTTCATCTTCTCCATTGAACCAAAATGGGTCATTCACCATTGAAATATAATACGTACTTCACAGCACTCATTTCTACTCGTTCTTCTCAATTTACTCGGTGGGTTTCACCCTTAATAAGCATAAACTGGAAGTGAACATCCAGTATTAATCTTTATAAATTGACCACTCATTCAATATATGTGTTTCTAAAATTTTCCAGTAACCCAACATGACAGTAGCAGTAGTTGTGGAATTGCGAAATATAATGTTGTTCACGACATTTTTTCTTTATTTAACGTAATCATTTAAAGTATTTTCATATTCATATTGTTGCTACTGTTATTTATGGATTAAGTTGATAGCGGAAAAAAGGGGTTTAGGTGGGTGAGGACAATTTTACCCTTGTTTATTGAAAGAAAAAGACATTTTTATATTTAATTAACAGAGAAACTGACAGAATGTGAACGGAAGGATGTCCAACGCAAAGAAAAGTTGAAATGAGAGTAAAACTGTCAAAAAATGAAAGATACAGATGTTTTCCACAATAGACTTGAAAGATATGGACGTTTTGTACCAATTATCCATCTTGTCAATATTGCATGTTAAATAGGTACAAAGAGATGCATTTCAATATCAAATACATGATTGGTAGTGATTTTAGAGGATGATATGTAATATTGGGATAATAGTTACATGAGTTTCTTAGTGTTTAAGATACCTTCGTTTAATATTTTATAACTATGAATTAGGAGCATCGACAACTCTGTAATATATAAAATTCTTGATTTTGACAAAGATAATATTTGTTGCAAAGGATAATTTTTTATGGGCAAACTTACTCAAAACAAAATCAGCTTTAATCTTTGCTCTTTCTATGATTGTTCTTCCAGCAACCAGGAACATGCATGGTATGTGGATTCTTTCTTTATCTTACACTTTCCTATTCCTTTATCAAAAAGAAAGAGGAGAGAGAGAGAGATAGAGAGAGTCATGCTTTTGGATTCAATACTTTTGTCTCCTTTTTATCAAGAAAAAAAAAAAAAAGATATGGTTTGCTCTCTCATTTTCCCTTCATCTGTCATCATCCTATCCTTATTTGTCACTCTATTCAATGGCTCCAATTCTATTGTTTATGTTTATTTGCAATTTGGTAATGACACGATTTTTAGTTCTTCTCTATGATGATGTGTTTGCATATGACATTGAATAGGATTAGATATGACAATATATTTTCTTAGATTGGCTCTACGCATTGGCTACATAAAGAAGTGTAGCAGAAGAATTGTCTTGTGATGGTTAATTTCCTCGTGCTTATTTCAAATTCAAAGTACAAAATAATGACGTGTAAAGAAATGGGACATATGGCTGATGTGAAGAATGGTTGGATGATAAAAAATGTAGTGATATGGTCCCTTTTTATGTGATCAAACGATTTTATGAAAGCGATGATAAATTTAATCTTCAATGCACCATTCGCGTCAAATTCCTATATCTATGGTGACTAAGACTGTGGGAGGATTTCGACTTTTACGAGTCATATTTTCTTCTTCCTTTTTGATCTCATGGAATGGCGGAAAGAATATCCATATTTGTTAATTATATCTTCTACTCTAAAGTGTTTAGAGTGAATTTAACAAACTTCAATTTTAGTTTGTTTAGTGTAAGTTGTATTTAAACTTTATTGGTACTACATAGGTGTAAAAAAGAAAAAGGAACATATAAATTATGTGTATGGTATTGTCTAATCTTATCAATATGTAATTGGTCTCTTTTTGTCTAGAAAAGTTTAATAATGTTATACCTCTTCACACCACATGTCAAAAAGTTCAGTCGTTAAAAATTTCTAAGCTTGTAAAACAACTATTAGTAAAGTCGACGCACAACGAACCAATCTTTTGAGCTTCACGTTTAGGTTGGAAGGTAGAATACCTAGTTACTAAAGAAGCCTAGCCGAAATAACAACCCGATCGTGAACATCCTTTACCTTTACAAATCAAGAAACTAAATGAGAGGAAGGACTTTCCAACTTTCCTCGTCTCTCGTGTCTTAGAACTGTCACTACACCTTAATGGACTTTGAAAATAAAAATTCTTTATTGGCCAAATGTCAACTAGTAAACGAATCAACATCTTTGATTAGACAGCTTAATATCAAAATTAGACGTAATGATTAAGATTTGTAATCCATCTTAATAAGGTCAACTTTGTTAAGAAGAGTGATCCAAAATTTATTTAAGTTGGTCAATATTTCGATAATTAATCGGTGTGAGATTTATTCCCTTAACATGTCCTCACAAGATGGTGGCTCTTTTTGAGCAAATCAATCTTGAAATTCGTGTGCTCATTTTTGAGACTTAATCGGATTGAATAGCTCGTTGGAGTTTAGTGAGTTTTGATACCATGTTAAGATATATGCCCTCTAATCGATCAATAGAAACCATGGAATCACTCGAATGCCTTACTTTCTCATGCCATGTTACAAGACTCACAATTGATTGAAGTGACTAAATAAATGGTTCATTTTGTCTAAAATTAATTTGAAGCCTCCTATCCTAGTAAGAATGTAAGAGACTACTTTGAGAAGCAAAAAGAATTTGCAAGCTAAATGTTTTCTTACGCCTTGCTGGTAGCCGCAGTGTGGGGGGTTCGATTCCTGAGACATGAAATTGGACTCCTTATATAGACATAGTGTACAGACAGCTCTTGTTTCCTGACCTGTTAGGACATATCCCGCAATTTACCTCCCTCACAAAACTCTAGAGATAGGGTGGTAGAAGCCCTCAAGGTTGAGGTTCAACTTCTTCGTTTTTTGTTTTTTTGTTTTTTTAATTTGCAAGCTAAATACGTGCACGCAACCGAAGCCACAAATTGAAGGTCCACTCCCGTGCGTGAATTACATCAAAATTAATTATTTTTATATTAAAATAGATAGTTTACCTTCAGTTCAAGATTTATTTTCCTCATAAATTATATATTATATAATAGACAGGTACTTTAGTCGGCAGTTGTTTACTTGTTTGACAGATCCAAAGAGTATTATGTATTTCCTTTTCAGTCCTTTGTTTATATTATCTAATCATTTGGAACTTAACATTATTTTATGCACATTCACTTATTTTATTGCTTAATCAACTCATAGATTACCAAATCAATCACTTCTCCATCAAACCCTACTCTTTGTTTGCTATGTAAAAAGTAAGTTGTGCATACGGATCAAGAAGGAAAAGAAAAAAAGAAGCAGCTAAAATCGTCTTATTGTATTACCAAATACCATTAAGTAACTACAGTATAAATATGTACTAGTCACTAAACTACCAAATGAAACCCCCCCCCCCACCCAACCCCCAATCTTAATTTAAAAATAAAAATCAAACTAAAAAATATTAGATAGAACAAAAAAAAAATTCACTCTTTCTCAACTTCATTGATAGTGTCCTATCCAATTGTCCCATTGGTGACTCAACTCGACAATTCCTCATCACATGGGTCATCTATTTGGGCCTATATATGGAGAAAGGGCCACAAAACTTTCAACTGTCCACGCATGATAAATTACCCAAATTCTGACAACATTGGTGGGCCCATCTTGAAAAAGGAATTGAAACGTTGTTGATTGAAAGGCAAGTCAGAAGAGCCGACGCAACTACCACATTGCCGCCAGGATAGCGACGGCTCCGGCCAAGGCCAATGGCGGAGTACATGTTAGTCGTGCACTGCTCGCATCCAATGCTCCTTCGTATACCATCGTGCCGTCACTCTCTTCATACCCTGGAATTTGTCCGTTCAATTTCTTTTGACTGTATCGAAATAAATTTTGTTAGTCAGAAATTTAAATATAGAAAATAGTATCATACAATGTTTAGGTTACATGACAATTAGTTGTCATTTCGTAAGTTGAATTAAATAATAACATAATACAATACTAAATAATTGATTGAGTTTTGTAATTGTTCCAAATAATTTATCAAAATGCCCCTATTAATTAATATAGAATTTTCCCGTTACTAACTTTGGAATTGCCAGGCTAACGTTCGAATTGACAGCCTTTTATGAATTGTCAGTAAATGGACAAAACTATCCTCGTTAAAATCTGCCTGAAAGTAAGCATTCATGGGGATTATCGTAAATGTACCTCGTGTTTGGTGCCGGACAGAACGTTATGATATAATCGACACCGGCACATGTGAACGTGCTTGTTTTATCATCATAGGCGTAACTGTATGCGCGCGGGCACGCGCTCTTGAAAATCTGCGAGTAGGACGAGGGCGTGCAGGTATCTGGTGTGGCGTACGCGCCGCTGCAACAATACTTCTCTTGCCCAAAGGCCTCGCAGGCGCTTTTGCAAGCGACGTTGTCGCCGTCGCTACTTGTCACTCGGAGCTCCGACGGACAAACCCCGTTCAAATCCACAACGCATCCAGTAGACGTGCAATTGGCTCCGGAACCGCCCTGTGGTATCACCAGCATCGGAACGTTGTAGCCGTCGACCAGGCTGACATCGTAGAAGTCCATTCCGCCGGAACCGTCGAGCGTGAACTCTGCCAGCGTTGCTGGTGGAGTGGCACCACCTCCGACGCACTCCATTTTTCCGGAGCCACAATCACCTGTGATGCAGGAGAATTTTCCGGTAGAGTCCTCGCTGCAGAGAGTCCTACCCCATAATCGGCCGCCCCATGCAGAAGGTGCGTCGATTGTCCTGGCCTCACCCTTTTGCAGAGAAAAACCGGTGGTGGAAAGTGGCGCGATTCCTGCGTTTGATAAAATGCCTGGCCATACTGTGAACTCACACTTATTTACTATTGTAAATGTCGCCGCTGAATATACTCCTGTAACAAAACCACTCATACTGATTAAAAGGCTGAATTGATTATTTTTCTTCAACCTGAAATGGAATTATTTTTACCTGATAGAAGATAACTTGAGAGCGTTAAAAGGAGAACGTGCAAGCAGAGTTGCGCCATTGAAGATGTAGTTATACAGTATATGTACGTATGTTTATGTATATATAGAGAGAACAGGTGAGCAAATATAAAAAGACTATGGTGAGAGGTTACGGAGAGAGTTGCCCAAGCCGCTGCCTTATTGTAAATGAGGAGAACGTGAAGAGAGACGGGGAGGGGGATGTGGAGTTATTTATAGAGTTGTGGCGATTAGAGATGTTGTATTTCTGACGTGTAAGGTGGGGCATACCCGCATGGGTTCGTTAAGATGCCGGCAAATTTTGGTAGTGGAAGTCACATGGCATGTGCATTGGACCATACTCAAGCTTGTTTTATTTTCAATAAATTTAGATAATTTTGGGCATGTTCCAAGTGACATTTTCAAAATTCTCAAGTGATTCAAGAGTCGATAGGAATGTAAATTGATAATTAATTGGTAATCATTCTCATCTTAATTAGGGGTGGACAAAATGTTCAGATCAAACTAAGCGATTCGATTCAATTCTATCAAAAAAATTTAATGATTTTTATTTTTTGAATCGATAACTATTTGGTTCTGGTTTTGGTTTGTATTTATTTGAATCATTTCTCTTTCACTCCTTTTCAATTTACACAACATCACGACACGTTGACATCGCATTTTATCAAGTCAATGGAGGTGTCTCTTTTAAGATCGAAAAATGAAATTGGTCAGTCACTTAAAGTCTTTAAACTAATTTTTTATCTTGATTGTTTGATGAATTATTCATGTTGTTTACAAATATAGGAAAATTCAATAACATTCACGAAGTATTAAACAGTTAATAGTTGCCTATAAAAGTAAACTGTAAAATATTGCATAATTCATCATTTATTGTGGGGTTTGCCATCAAAACCACTGCAACTAATTTAGTGATTCATTGCTATTACTTATCAAATATTTTTTTTGTAAGGGAATGGAAATTGATTTGTATATTCAAACTATGATTATATTTTGTTTATTAGTTTAGACCTTTTTTTATATTGATGATTGATAATTTGAACTTGATGAAAAAATATTGCATAATTCATCATTTATTGTGGGGTTTGCCATCAAAACCACTGCAACTAATTTAGTGATTCATTGCTATTACTTATCAAATATTTTTTTTGTAAGGGAATGGAAATTGATTTGTATATTCAAACTATGATTATATTTTGTTTATTAGTTTAGACCTTTTTTTATATTGATGATTGATAATTTGAACTTGATGAATATTTGATGTTTATTTTTTAGGTATATATTATTAACTTATACGGTGCAGGTCTTAAAATTTGAGAAATGAAACTAGAATCGAATAAAACCAAACTAGAATCAAATGGTTCAACTCGATTTGGATGTATATCTTCAATTTAATTTAAAAAAATAATTGGTTCATGGTTCCAATGATTCATGATTTGATTCGATTCTCTTGAAATTAGAACCAAATGGAACCATATTCAACCTTAATCTTAATTTACAAAAATACTCAATAAAGATCACGTGGAATGCAATAATCATTTTGTAAAAATTATTGGATTATAAATTAATTTAATAATAAATGAAAAAATTACCTAGAAATGTAACTTTAAAGATTAATTTTTAGAAAACATTAAATTTTGTTTCACAAATCAGTTAGTATTTAAATTTAAATTATTGTAATTAATAAAATTTTAATTAAATCTAATTTACATATTCACCTTAACCAAAATCACACCCCACACACCTACCCACGCATCATTCTTTTCAAAATCCCTAAAAAAATTTCTCTCTCTCTCTCTCTCTCTCTCTCTCTCTCTCTCTCTCTCTTCTCACACACCCACGCCAACCTCAATAGTCATCCTCTATGACTCACGTGACTACCAACCTTGATGGCGCTGTTAGGGCATACAACGATGAATCAATTCATTCAACAAAATCCGTTTGGATCAGAGTTAAGGCTATTGACGGCGAATCCAACAACTCAACAGTGCGAGACAAGACGCCAATGATTTGTATTTACGGAGAGTGGTGGCGGTGTCAAAAGAATGCTGACTTTGGAGTGGGCTTTTTTCAGGCGGACTAGAATGTGGAGCTGGAGGTGTTGAAAGCTCGAGACGGAGTGAGGTACGTCGAACATTGCAGAGTTTTGACGGTGGCATCATGGATTTCTCGATCATAGGTACCTTAGATCTGTGTTTATTACCGTGATTTGAAACCAAAAAATTTACTACTGATGAGATTGGAATTCTAAGGTGTTAGATTTTGGGTTGAGAGCATTGATGCAACGATGAATGATGGGTTAAGAAGATTGTTGTGCATCTTGGCATTTTTGTTACGCTGAAGGGTGAAGAAAAGATGAATTTGAACTTTTTAGGATGAACCAAGCAAATTTTTTGATTCGGCTGCAACGATGAAGGGTGGGTAGTTTTTTTATCAGTTATATTGTTTAGCCAAAATTATATGGTGACCCCATGTGATCAAGTATGTATTTGTTGTAACTGTTTATGACCAATTTTTTGTTGATTGCGACCAATTGTGACTTGGTCGCAGTTAAAATTGATCTGGTCACAGACAGTCACATTAAATACAAAATTAGTCACAGTTAGTCACTTTAAAGATAACTTTGGTCATAGTTAATCACAAATAACATATGCCAGTGAATTGGATACATACAATTACAAATTAGACGATCATATACAGTCACAGTGAAAACAAGTTTTATCACAAATACTCACATAAAACACAAACATAATCACGAACAATAAATACGGTCACATATAAATTTTTGGAAATTTTTCAACAGTAGAGTACAGAGAGAATTTTTTTTATTTTTCTCAATTTTTCTATCACCAAAGCTAGAGCAATCGTTGAGCGATCACCAGAGCCGCTGGCCATCTCTTATGGAAATGTGAAGGGAAGATAGTGTAGTGGGGTGAGGTGGCATGGGGTGGAAATAATTAATGTATATTATATTATAATTTAATATTTAATAAATTTATTTATCACTTGATTTTTGAAATATTTTAGTGAGTTTGTTATTTATAAAATGTAATTTTCAGAACTAGGAATTAGGTATTGATCCCACAATAAATTAGTAGGATGATTGGGTCATACTTAATAAAATGAGATTCTTTAGTGCAAGGTTGTCATGATAGTTACATCAAAGTTGTCCCTTACTCAGTTACTCTTATGCGGAGTTTCATTCACGCAATGGGCTTTTGCAGCCAATTTAAACTCATAAAGGTTGCAACTTTTGCAACTCATATTCAATTTATACTGTTTGTAAAATAATTAATTGTTTCTTTACTATGTTTGTAAACTCTAAATAAAATAATTTAACAGTGTGTTTGATACATTGAATTATAGTGTGGCTAATATGTCTCAAAATGCATTACGAGTACACTAGAATTAAGCTAGACTAGAATTTTTTTTTTTTTTTTTAATGCTGAGCAAATATTATAAAATATATAAGAAAAATTGAATTGAACATGTCTAGATCGATCCCCTCTATATCAGCAATTGATTGTACCAAGCAATACAATTAGCATTACATTTCTATTCTCATTTTTTAGCTTATGGGAAATACACCACTTGATCCATAGGCCATGCCAGAAACTATTTCACTGCATATAAAGAGTCGTATTTGACTACACGGGATCTTAGTAAGAATATCCAATACTCATTTATAATATGATAGTTTATTTAGCATATGCTATTTACATGTTAACTACTTTTCCAATTGCATTTTTTAAAAATATTTTGATGATAAAAAGTTTCCTTATTTTAAATGGTAGATGTGAAGACATATATATGGACAGTTTACAACAAAAAATTTTGTAATTTTTCCTATAAATATTGTAATTGAGCCCTTGTTTAATTTAGATAAAAATCAAAATTTAAATAAATTTTGATAAAAGTTAATGGAATTTGTAGTTAAAAAATTGTGAATTTTATGAAATGTGTGGTTAAAATTAACTCTTAATTTTGACTTAGATTTTAATCATTTTTTTTTAGCAAAATCAAACATGGATGAATGTTATTATGTGTCATACATTCATTCCCTTTCATATTTAAGTTAATTAATTACTTGAAAAAACTTCCCGTCCCATATCTATTTGAATTTTTAATGATGGATGTATTTTGGATCAAGTTGCAAAAGAATTGATATTTCCTATTCATTCGAGAGATAAAATCATTTATATTTTGCACGATAAATGGAGACGACTAGGACTTGATATTTTCCGATTCAATGCCCTTTGCACTGACATATGGAATTTGAAAGCAAGAAACGAAAATTCGTAATGAAGTCCAAATGTGGGACGAAAAACGTTCAATGTGATAGAGATATTCATCTATTCAATCCATGTTCAATAATTCAGAAGGTGTTGTCAGCTTCTTTAACCTTTCTCGACAGAAGACATCTACCAAAATAAGAAGCCATTTTGTAATCTTGCTATCGAAATCAGAAATGGCTGTATTCTTAAAGCCATGGGAATATGAAAATTGAAAACGTCATTTTTGTGATAAAGGGTTGAAATTTTTCTTCAATTTCTTTGTATTTTTCAGTGAAAACAAGTATATTCTGCTTAATATTGTAGAGATAAAAACGTAATCATGTTTAACAAGATAAAATAATACATGTTCATCTTCTTTTCGGATCAAATGGACAAGCACCATATGTATATCTAGAGGTGTAAAACAGGCCCGAGGGCTGTCATGGCTAATTATGGACCAATTTATGCCCGTCACAGTCTGTGGGCTTTTTAGGCTGAAAAGCGGTGCGGGCCTGTGATCAAAACCAAAAGAGGAAATTAAACGGTTCTGAGTAGTACAAATTCACAGTCCAAATTTCAGGTGGGAATCTTTTTTAATTCAGAAATCAGGTATTGATCTAACAATCACACGATCCACACCCCCCAACCCTAAAAATCTCACTTAATTCAACATATGCCTCAACCACCACCCTCTCTCCCTCACTTTCACACACACAACCCACCACCCTCTCTCACTCACTCTTACATGCACAACCCACAACCTAGCAATTCGACAGAGTCTAAGGGCCAACCATCGTGCGCAGCGGCAATGGTGTTGCCATAGCACTCATCTTCTCCAAAGTAATGATTGACTTCTCTAGGTGTCGTTGCGCACAATATGGCAGGGGAGTCGATGGGCCGACTCTGCTACGAGAAATTCCTCCAGTCAATTGGCGAAGAAGCTACGAGCAAAAATTAGGTTCTCCAATCGGTGTGTAGGTTGTTGGTGGTTTTCTTTTCTATGGGTGGTTTTCTGATCTGTGTGTGGGTAGTTTTTAGTAGGTGATTGTTGGTGGACGATATGTTTGTGCAAGCTGTTTGCAAATTATGGTGGTGTTTGTAGTTGGGTGGTGGTGGTTGTGATGTTGGCTACGATGGCGAGGCGAGGATGAAGTTGGCAATGCTGGTGAGGTGGTGGTGGTGTTCGATGAAGACGATGCTGGTGTTGGTTTTTTATGACGATGGTGATTGTGTTGTGTTGATGGTGGTGGTGGAGACGGCAATGGTGGAATAGGGATGAAGAATGTTTGTGACTAACTATAGGGTTATTTGTGATCAACTACATGGTTGATTTGTGACCAAGTATTGGTAATGTATTGGAATTGAGGGTGGGGTGAACTGTTTGGTGTATGTGACTAACTATTTGATTATTTGGAACCAATTATTTAATTGTGATATAAAAATTTGATAATTTGTGATCAACTATTTCGAAAATCTGTGACCATTAAATAAGTCGTGACCTATAAAAATTGTAATTTGTGACCAATAAATTGTGGTCTATAATATTTTTTATTTGTGACTGAAAAAATAATTTATGGCCAATTAATTTGATAATATGTGATAAATAAATAAGTTATGACCTATAAAATTATGTAACTATGACCATTAATTATATAACTATGACCTTAATATATTTTAATTAATAAATTATATTTAATTATTTAGTTATCACCCTAGATTTGAAAATATAAATTTATTGCAAGAATTTTGAATTGGCTAATACTTTACACCAGAGAAATGAATATTTCCCAAACCAAAATGCAAAATCCCGCTTCTTGACCTGATTTGAGTTGGGCCCGTGAACCTTCTTTCCCATACAGGACAACCATAAGAATTGGTTTTTGTTGGATTTCTTGAGCTTAATATATTATACATTTTCCCCTCACTTGTGGTTGGATCGGCAGGGGCCAGAGGGTGAATTATCGGTAACTAATATCATACAATTGAAGCTATTGAAAACTATCATTTTTTCCTTATTGTTTCTTTTATTTAATTATTTTATGTCAAAAAAAAAGTAAATTTATCATTTTACCCTTTCAAAATTGGCCGAATTTGTTGTCAGACTTATGTTCTTGATCACTAACGGTCATTTGGACCGACGACACCGACCAAGGTCCTTTCGCCGCACAAAATTGAAATTAAAGGTTTGGAAAGAGGAAAAAAAGCACTAGCTTTTATATATATACACACAAAAACAGTAGCGGTGCGAAATAAAAAGTTTTTTGAAAGAACAAAAAATAATGCCTTTTTTCAGCGTCTACGCATTGCTCAAATCTTCAGAATCTCTACACGAAGTAGCTGTAGAATGGACTGTACCCTGTGAGTTAGTTCCTCCAGCCTCCACCATTGCCGCTTCTGTCTACATTTTGAGCTAGTGATCTCACAATTTGAGTTACCAGCACTGGTCAGTTTCCCAATTCCGGCTCCGGCTAGAATACCCCCTCGCCGACACCACCGTCAGCCGTCTACGATGGAAAAGTTCTATATCGTAGTTCGCACGCTTCTCCGGGTCAGAAAGAGTCGCATAAGCCGCATGCACTCTCATAAACTCATCTCCACTGTTGGATGCAACATCCGGATGCAAACATCTGGCTAATTTTCTATACGCAGTTTTGATTTCTCGACACGAAGCACCAATCTGAATCCCCAAAACTTCGTATAGAGACCCCTGTTTTGGATCACAGCCAGTGCTGATCTTCGAACTACAGGTCCTCTGAGAGGTGGCGCAAGTTGCGGAGATACGAAGAGGGCGGCGGAATGAGGCGGTGCACGGCGGTAGAATGGTTGAGCGAATTTTTTGATTTGAAAGAGAAAATGATGTTGAAGCCATGATGAGATCAGTGTCTGTCTGCGGTTGGATTTAACGAATAGTTTCTGAGATGGATGGATTATTTATGGAGGAGCCGCGAACGTGGGTTGATGATTGGACTATTTGATACGCGGTTGAGTCTGTGCAATGCGGTGAACTGTATGGAAAGGATATGGATAAAATGCTGATTGCTGACTCAACAATATCTAAGCATCTACTATGTGAGTTGCTCAATCGTACACGACAGCATCTTTTGTTAAGCTTAAAATATTGACTTATAAGTTAATAAGGGATTCAAAATCGAAAATAATACTTTTCTACGGTTAAAATCAAATTTTAATAGATTTTGATAAAAATTATTGTTAAAAGTCGATAAAGTAGTGAATCTAATAAAATACATGGTTGAAAATGAATTTTCGAAAATCAGAACAATTTTCCTCCAATGCAAGCTCTTCTATCCAATATCGTAACCGTTAAAGCTTAACCTGTGAAAATCGGACAACACTCTATATATGTTGTTGAGAATTGAAACTCTGGCATTGGAGAAAAACCTTCAATAATTTTGAGATCATACTAACTTAATTTTAGTTTTTGAAATATTTCAAGGAAAGTTACATATTTTTTCAGATTTATCGAAATTAATGCAATTCGAATTTATAATCAATCAACTTATGAATCTCGATGAATTCTAGTTAAATTATTGAAATGTATTAGTTCGAAGAAGCCTTGCTGCTTAATTATGAACAATTCTGCAGGTGGTCGGTCGACATACCATGTGCATCACCGTCTTGATCCATGTGACGAGGCTGTTGAGTAAATTCTTTTTATTTTTTACGAAAAAGAACAAAACCCATTGACTATGCTATAATGCTGGAAGTGGAACAATATATTTTTGAATTTCAACTATTTTGTGTAATTAATTTCATTGAAGCCATTGCTTGGATTCCATTTTAATTTCAATACATTTTTAATCTTTTCAACAAAATAATATTACATGTAAAATCAAAATTTTTTCCTTCTTTTTAATCACATTTTTCAAAAAATTACTCTTCCAAAATGTATTTTCTCTTGAAATCTCATTAAAATGAAACTCAAACAAGGGCTTAACTCTATGAACATGGCTTATATATAAAATGTAAAATTTTTTGGATCAATAATCAGACCATGCAAATTAGATATACTTTTTCTTGAATAAAGAAATAGTCGAATTTGTATTACTCGTACTTCATTACTTTTGATCCGCTATTTTTATTCATATTTGCTTCTTAGAGTGAAAGATAAATGAGTTGTGATTGGTGTACGGGTATGGGTTCTGTAAACACCTACCGATACCTCACATTTGGGGGTGGGTGAGTAATTTTTTGACATTATTTATTCATATAAAACCCACAACATTGTGAGACTTTTGTAATTATTCTGTAAAAATTCTTTTGTACACCTATCATTATACAAGATAAATTCCCTTCTGAACCAGTTGTGATTGAATAGGGGATTCCAACTTGACAGCATAATTCATCATGACGTACTCTATATTGTGGTAAATATCACGTCGAATGAAGATGAAATAAATATATAATACATGAATGATTACGTTACTCATCTTCACAATGTTAAAATTTTAAACTATTTGAGTTTTGAGGTGGCATCAAATCTCATTAAACTTCAATGAAGAAATCGATCTATTTAAAGCAGAAATGAATAATCGAATTTCAAGATTTGTGTTGTCAAGAAACACAATCTTATGAAACATGCTAATGGTTCTAAGTCGAATAAAGATGAAAGTTTGGACTACTCCTCTTAATAAATTTAACATTTTAAGATAAAAATTTAAGCCCTTGTTTGAATCCCATTTGTCGATAGTACATTTTTATTCAAACTCATTTTCAATTACATATTCTCTTAATAAAATAATATTACGTGCAAACTTAAAACTTTTTCTTATTTTTCAACCACATTTTCTCCAAAAAATCACTATTTCACAATCTATTTTTATCAAATAATGGGGCTCAAACAAGAGCTAAGTCTTGATACCTCCAATCCTATGAGCTACTAATATTAAATTAATAGTAATCATATGTGTACATAATCATTTACAGATCGATGTACAAATTGATGACATGAGGTATATTAAAATCTAATTTATTTCCTTTTCCCCCTTTTTTTTTTTTTTTTTTTTATCTTTTTCTCTCTTTCAAACTGTTTTCATCTATCAGTGTTCATCAATCTGTAAATAATTATGTATAAGTAATATTACACTTAAATTAAATATAAATTAAAATCAATGTTTTAAAAATCGACCCAATCATTGATCAGGAAAAGGTTAAGAGTCAAGGGTTATATATATATATATATATCTGTCTTTATTTATTAAATTCATTATCCTACAATCAGTTTTGATACTTCAAAAATTAAAATCCAATATGTTAAAATAGTTAGCTTTGTTAAATTAAAATAATTTAAACTTACAGAAAATGATATCTAACATTAATATATTAATTATCAAGTGCAATTTAATTTAAATTTGAAAATTAAATAAATAAAAAGATGAAGCTGGATATTACAATTTAGCTAGTTAGGATTCAAAATCAAATTAGTCCATTATACATACATTTGGAAAATGATTTTGATGAGCATTTTAACAATTTTTTTGTTATGATATTATCCCACATTAGAAGTTTATGAAACCATTGGTTAGAAGTGCATCTATAAAAAGGCATTATCTCACATTGAAAGTTTATGAAATCATTTGAGAGAAGTGTATCCATAAAAAGAACATGTCATTCAATATTTCTCTATGGCCTTTGAATTGTAGTTTGTGAGGCCCATTCATGAAATTAAAAAAATTTTAAACTAAAAATAATATAAAATTCAGGAAACATTTGATTCACCTTTTGTCCTTAATTTTAAATTTTTTTTTTAACATGAAACTGAAATTGAAAATATTGGATCTCATTTAAGGATATTAGTGGATGTCCTTAAATTTGTTGCGCTTTTTTAGAAACAAAAAGAAAAACTCCATTTTGTTAATTTTGATTAATAGCATTTATTCAATTTATTCAACGTGAAATTGAAAAAACATTTGGGTTGACTTTGATTTTTGACTAGCATATATGACCAACATATCCCCACTTCACTCATGTCTATGTGTAGGACTCCTGCAAACTTGAACAAATCTTTGAAGTACTAGCTTTCGATGGTGAGGGAGGTAACTCTTAGCACTCCAACAATGAAGCCAATCAACTTGTATTTGAGTGTGGGATGAATGGAAGACATAAGCTTCCAGTATTTGTACGGGCATGGAGTTATAGAGAGGAAATAATAAGCAAGAATAGTAGAGAGTTCAAAATTGCATTAGTTGTAAATGACATTAAATATGAGTTTTTACTGTGGAAGAGGTGAAGTGACTATCGTTGGATAAAATAGAAGTGACCACATCTTGACGATCGAGGCATCATCCTAATAACATAGGTCCGACATCTAAAAAGGTAGATTGACAAATTGAGTAAGAGCATCTGATGTAGATATATCACATCAATTAATCGTGCAGAGGATCTTGTACGAAAGATCTCTTGAAAGAGGTAAAACTAGGAATATGCCTTAGTGGAATCTAGTTATCTAGAGCTCTTTGCTTCGAAATAAACTATAGCAGATCGTGGCACCTTGCCTCGACCATAAATGTTCGACCTCAGCATGGCGTTTCAGTTGAGGTGATAGCATAACTTCGGCTTTCTCTGTTTGATGGCCTCAGTTAAGTCAGATAAGCACGTTAGGTGAACGTGGACCTAAGATGGTTTGTTAGTTTGCTACAACATGATCAATGATTGGATCCCGCAGGATGAGGCATCAAAATTTAATTTTTACTTTTTCTGTTCCCTATTTTTTTTTTTTTTTCATCTGTCAACTATTTCCTTAATTAATCTTCTGACATTAATTTTTACTAATAGTTTCAATTTGTGATTAAAAGATTGGATGAAGGACGTGTGTTGCTCTTACCAGATGGAATTTTCATCAATGGACTAGGAAAAATCAAGCAACTCTTGATTTTGCTTGATTTTGAAGCTGGTGAGTTGCCTTTACCGTTGTATTTAAATTGTATCGTACAGTAAAAAACCTTGGTGATAGCTTCTTATGACAACAGAAGATATTTTTACAGACTCTGAATCATTTGAGCAGAGATGTTTCTGATGGAAATATAATATTGTGGGATTCAGTATTTGGAAAAATGTTTGATTCTAAAAGGAAATCTCATGCAAGTCCTGATACTAATGACATTTCTCTTTAGGAGCTACATATAGGCTAAAAACCCTCAATGTGGATTTGAACTTTGAATTCAACTTTGAACTTCAGAGTTCAGGACCATGTAATTGCTTCGGTGGAGAGTGAAGGAGTGCACACATCAAAATAGTACAATGAAAGTCTTGACATTCATGTTGGTCAGCCTTATGCAGTCTTCGTCACAAGAAGGAATCATACTATATGGTGGCTTCTTCCCATTTCATCCCTCTGGAACTTGTAGGCTTTAATATTATTTCGCTATTCTGGATTTTTCGAGGTACCTCTCGATCTCATGCCCCCATTTCTACAACTATGTGATTTCAAATATTCCATAGAGCAAGCTCAGTCTCCGAGGTATGGATTTTATGTAAGCAATTAAACCATAAGATCAAAATTTTTAGAATTCATGATTTTTATATTTTTACATATAAATTTAATTGATTAAATCTGTAAAAGAGAAATTAGTAAAAATAAAGAAAATGTTCTATCCCTTTAATTGAATCTTTTTATTTAATGAATTTCATTCACATTTATAGACAGAGAAAGACAGTTTCATAGGCCATAAAAATAAATACCCACTTTCTATCAAAGTGGATAGTTATAAAATTGCGACTTCTTTATAAGCTAATAGGATTCTAGCAATAATAAATCACTTTAATTAAATCATTAATAATATTATTTGGGCCATATTAATTGGTCTTACATTCTCTTAGTTGACCCATATAATATTACATCGTTATGTGATCCATAACATAATCCGAATATGATAAGCTAAAATCCCTCGTACATTGGTCACTTAGCCCCTGTTTGTTTTGGATTAAAATCTCAATTCAAAGTCAGCATTAAATTTTAACCATATATTTCATGGAATTCACAACTTTTCAACAACACATTTCAAATACTTATATCAAATATTTAATTTTAATCCCTACCAAACACCTTTTAATAAATCATCCTTAAGTAAGGACTAATAAGACTCACGGTGGTTGTACACCATCATTCCGGCATAGTTCCTTTCATGTACTACAATACTAGTTCTCACTTAACATGATATGTAATGAGAAGTTCGATAATTACATTCCAACAATGTCTTCAAAAAAATTATTAATGTCAACATTCACATAATCCATTCATGTAACTATACCATTAGTTATGACAGAAATAATATTTTGTCAAAAACAATACATAAACGAGCTCAAAGTGTCAAATATATAAATATCATAAATTACATAATCTCAATGACCATTTCCAAAAATACACATTCTCTTGACATGTTCATTATATGTCTTTGGTGTCAATCCTTTCGTTAGTGAATCTGCAATCATAAGATTGGTGTTATTATACTCAATTGACACTTATGTTTTTGAACTTCTTTAACGACAAAATACTTCAATTTCATGTGTTTAGTACTTTTAGAGTACTTATCTTTATTTGAAAAGAAGAAATGCTGCAGAATTATCACAATAAAGTTTCAGCGGTTAGGCAATGTTATCGACAATTCTAAGCCCTGAAACAATGTCCCGCAGCCAATTTCCTTAAACCGTGGCATCAAAGCATGCCACAAACTCAATTTCCATGGTGGATGTAGCAACGACTTGACTGCTTTTTGCATTTTTCATGATATAGCTCCTCCAGCTACGAGGAATAGATAGCTTAAATGTAGATTTTCTAGTATCCACACATCTAGCAAAGTATAAATATGAATATCCAATGACCTCCAAGTTATCATATATCCTATAAGTGAGCATGTACTCTTTCGTTCCTTGCAATTATCTTAATACTTTATTTGCAACTTTCCAATAATCAAGTCATGGGTTACGTTGATACATGTCCAGCATTCTGATGGTAAAATTGATGTCTAGCCTGATGCAAGTCTGAGCATACATTAAGCTCCCAACAAGAGATGCATAAGAATTAGTTGTCATTTGTTTGCTTTCAAATTCGTTTTTAGGACATTATATGAGATTAAATTGTCTCATTTCTAAATTGGATCGGCACTTGTTGAACATTTTTTCACCTCAAATCTCTCTAAAACTTTATTGATATATGCTTTCTGAAACAACCTTAACAATCCTTATAACCTATCTCGGAATATTTCAATTCCAGTCACATGGATTGTTCAAAATGTCCTTGGAAATTCTTGCTTCCATCGAACCATTTGTATTTATATGATTTCACTCGACTGTCTACGGTTCCATTGTGTGTGCTTGAGACAAAAGTTTTGTATAAATGTAACACTATGCTATTAAGTATTTTGATTTAAGTTCTTTTCTTTTTAAGAGGTGGAATAAAATAACCCGGTTGAGACGTAATGATCATATGTCCGTAATGCATTATATATATCGATCAGCTATATTTTCTTTAAATCCAAAGGAAGTAATGATATCTTTGAACTTAAGATATTGTTGGTCGGAAGCCTGTTTAAGTCCATATATTGATTTCTTTAACTTACACACCATGTGTTCCTTTCCTTCAACTAAAAAATTCGTAGGCTGATCTATATAAACTTCTCCATCTAAGTTTTCATTTAGAATGATAGTTTTTACATTCATTTGATGTAGCTCTAAGTCATAATAAGCTATTAAAACCATTATATTTCTGAGTGCACCTTTCCTGGAGATTGGGAAAAATGTTTCCTTATAATCAGTGTCATCTTGTTGATAAAACCTTTGGCAACAAGTCTAGTTTTATATCATTTGATATTACCATTAGAGTTGCGCTTAGTTTTAAAGACCCATTTGCACCCACCTCTTTTACATGATTCGAGTGGTTTGACGAGATTCCAGACTTCATTGTGCTCCATAGATTTCAACTCATCTTTCACAGCATTTAACCACTTGTCAGAATTAGCACTCTCAATGGCTTGTGAAAATGAAATTGGCTCGTCATCAACAATAACCAAGTTAAATTCAGACTTTTGTAGGTAAACCACATAATCATAAGAAATAGCAGGTCTACATTATCTATGTGACCTTCTTAATGTTACTTCTTTGTGGTTTATTTAGTACAGATTCATTAGTAGCAACTTCATTATGAGATGTTTGATCATTTATTTGTTATTCTTACAAATTGTCATGATGTTCAACAATTTGAGGTACAACAGCATTAGAAGAAGTTGAGGGTAGAGAAACTTGAACTCTAGCTTCTTGTATTTTCACATTTCGTCGTTGCAAATTCACACTAACTTCGTCAATTTCAATGAGCATAGCATTTCTAGTTTTAATGATTCTAATACTATGGTTAGAATGAAAAAATCTACACTCCTTTAATTTTTCTAGATTACCAATAAAAAATCCACCAACTGTTTTTTACTTCAGTTTCTTTTCATGTGAATTATAATTTTGTTGCTTCTATTAGGCAACTCCAAATATGTAGGTTATTTAAACTGGGCTTCCTTCGGTCCACAGTCGAAAGGGAGTCCTTGGAACTACCTTACTATAATTGCTTAACGTAAACCTAACCATTTTCGTTGGAGTACGATTACACCTTTCAGGCACACCATTCTGTTGCGGCGTGCTTGGCATAGTGTAATGAGAAATATGTCATGTCTTTTAATAAATTTAACAAATAGATCAGGGTGTTGCCCATTTTCATCATAGTTTTCCCTAATATTCACTACCTCTATTAGATTTAATTATTTTCACCTTTCTATCTAATTGTCATTCAAATTCATTGACAAAGATCTCTAAAACATTTACGGCTTAAGACTTTTCATGTAGTAGATAGACATAACCATAATGCGAAACATCATTAATAAAGGTGATTGAATACTTTTCTCCATCAAATGATAAAACATCAAAAGAACCACATATATCGGTGTGTATTATCTTGAGAAGCTGTGTACTTCTTGTAACTCTTTTTCTTTGTGTATTTGATTTGTTTACCCTTAATTCAATCCACACAAATTCCAAGATCACTAAAATCCAAGTCAGGAATGATCTCATTTTTTACTAATCTTTTATCCTTTCCTCAAATATGTTACCCAAACGTTTACGCTACAAGTTAACAGATCATTCATTCAATAAACCACGTTTAGTACTAACATTATCATGAAAGGTCAAAAGAGTCTTGGCAAAAAAATTATTGAGTTTTGATTTATATAAGCCATCACAAAAAATAGTAAAATCAATAAGATGATTTTGTTTAAACAAACTTAAACATTCATTTCCACAATTACAAAAATATCCAGCGAAATCAAGTTTCGATAAGGAAATTAAATTGCGAGAAATAAAAGATACATAAAGAGTTTGAAATAAATCTAAACGACGTTCAGTATCTAAAATCAAACGATAGATTCCAATGACTTCGACATAGTTTTGACTCGATTGCCGATGAGAACAAACTTTTTCATTTGGATTTATGATATGGATTGAAAGAAATCACTGTATCGTATTGGTAACATGAGTAGTAAATCATATTTGGCTAGTTGATTGGATCCCCTAAAGTAGATGCTCCACCGCTGTTTTTGCAATTTGTAGGGACATGGTGAAGTACTTCTTTCTATTTGAATTGGGATCGCCCTTATTTTGGTTGAAGTAGCCTTTGTCGTAGTCAGTTTAAACACCTTTTCGATAAACTGATCCAGCTAATGCGAGAGTTTTAGTTCAAGCACCTATTTCCTTTGTACCAGAATTAATACACCAAGTATTATAAGAAACTTCTGCCAAATTAGATTCGAAACATACATAAAAAATAATCTTACATTTAATTTTCAACTTTGCCTTACATTTCAAGCAATAATTTTTGTGGTGCCCGGGTTTGCGATATAAATGACACATATCTATTCCTTATTGTAAATTTGGGTAAAAGACTCATTTATCCTTAGTGATCCTTGCTTAATGCCTTTTCTAGACATTTTCTTATATTTTTTTCTAGCTTCTTGATGACTTACGAGATGAACAGAATGAGTTCCTTGATTCTTAAACCTTGTCTCCTCTTACACAAGCATACTATGCAATTCATTCATATTCCATTTATCTTTTAAAGTATTATGGTTCATGTTGGGGATCCTAGGAGTTCAATCAACCAAAACAATAATCAACAAACAAGATTCAAGGCAAAAACAAGAAAATAAAACAGGAAGAATACAACCCCTTTATTCTGCCGAAAATCTGTCCAGCTTCTTCTTCTTCGTTTCAGCAGCTTCTTTCTTGGATTTATGGGTGTTTTTCCAGGCTCAGGAACAGCCCCATGCTATGCCAATTGCCTTCCAAAGAGAGAGGGGAAAAACCAATGAAGAACCACCACCCTTTTCTATGAAAAACCAAGAGCTCCTACTGCTGGGAATGATAGAGACAGAGAGCTGCCCCCTTTATTTGAAAAATGGTAGAGAGTACAGCAGGAGGAGTAGGAAGGAAGACCATATTGTGTCAACCTCACTCCCATCAAGTCACAATATTGGGTGGGGTTAGGTGAACCATATCCTCACATTCTTCACCTTGGTTCTCCTAACACTCTCTCTTGGTTGCGAATTTGCACATGGAAGAACTGTTCATCATCATCGCCCACCACCTGCAAGAAAAATTAACCAGTGTCAATGTGTAATAAAGATAAGCACAATCTAAATTTACTTGCAGGTAGAATTTTTGTTCCCAT
>NW_019267410.1:127965-151578 GCF_002742605.1 Olea europaea var. sylvestris | reverse complement strand
TTCATTATGGTCCTGTTCATTCTTTCAGCGACCCCATTTTGTTCAGGTGTGTATTTAACAGTTCTGTGTCTTGTTATACCTTTCTGCTTGTAGAAGTTGTCAAATTCGCTATTACAGAATTCAAGCTCATTATCAGTTTTTAACGTTTTAAGTTTCTTGTCTAACTGATTCTCATCAGACTTTAACCAAATCCTGAATTTCCTAAAAGTTTCCGACTTAGCCTTCAAAGGATAAATCCAAACCTTTCTTGAGTAATCATCCACTAAGGACAAGAAGTACTTGCTCCCACCAAATGTGGAGTGCTTCTCCGGGCCCCATAGATCAGCATGGACATAGTCCAATGGTCTGTTGGTCCTGTGAGAGCTAGTTTCAAAGCTCACCTTATGAGACTTACCCAAAACACAAGTTTCACAGAATTCCATAGTTTCAATGTCATCTTTTCCAAGTAATTTCTGATTACTTAAAGATTTTAGACCTTTAAATCCAATGTGACCCATTCTGTTATGCCAAAGTTCAGTTTTGTCTTTACTCACAGCAAGAAGGCTAGAATCAAATGGTATTTCAGTTCTACCCTCAAGATAGTACAGCCCATTCCTCTTGGGCCCCTTCATAACTATAAGAGAACCCTTCATAATTTTCAAAATCTTGTTACCAGACTTGAAGGTATATCCCTCATCTTCCAGAGAACCTAAGGAAATGAGGTTCCTCTTTAAATTTGGGACATATCTAACATTTCTAAGTTGCGTGACGGCCCCATCGTACATCCTGATGGCTATGTCACCAACTCCAATCACATTTTGAGAATTATTGTCTCCCATGTAAACCTTCCTAGGTTCAGTCTCCCTATAGTTATAAAACCAAGACCTATCAGGGCACATATGGAAAGTGCACCCTGTGTCAAGAATCCAATTTTTGTCAAATTCTTCTTCAGACACATTCATGACATGCAAACTATTAAATTCAGTAGCAATAGCAGCATTATCAACATCAGAATTGTTCGGGTCTTTTTGTTTCCTTTTCCAATCAAAGCAGTCTTTCTTGAAATGTCCTAACTTTCCACAGTGATAACATTTCTTACCGCTTTTATCTTTAGATTTGGATCTCATTTTAGATTTTCCTCTTCCCTTCTTGTTATGGAAGTTGAATTCTTTCTTTTCAGATCTTCCCCTAACAAATAGACTCTCTTCACGAGAATGAATTCTGTTCTCTCTTTTTTATTCAAGTTCTCTAGATTTTAAAGCATCAGAAACAATAGCTTGAGTGAGAGTGTCTCTACCATACTTTATGGCATTTTTCATTTCTCTGTAAGATTCGGGCAAAGAGTTTAGCAATATGACAGCTAAATCCTCATCATCAAATGTTTTATCATTATGAGCTAGACTCTTAACAATTATGCTAAAGTCACTCAAATTCCCCTCGACATCCTTCCCCGGGTCCATCTTAAAACTAAACAACTTCTCCAACAGGTATATTTTGTTAGGTAAAGTTTTAGTTAAGAACAGGGCATCTAAAGCAATCCACAAAGCTCTAGCAGTTTTAGCACTATCAACTTGTCTCACAATATTGTCAGATAGATGCAAAATTATATAACTGTAAGCAATTTCATTCATGTCTTCAATTTCAGTTGTTTTAGCTTTTAACTCATCAGAAAATGTAGCGGGATCATCAAGAGCTTTAGCAACTCTCTGTTGGACCAAAATGGCCCTCATTTTCTGTTTCCATATCGAGTAATCCCCCTTTCCATCAAATTGCGATAATTCGACCCTCGAACCCATTATAGATTCTATAAAAGAGTGGCCTGTACTCGTGGACACAACAAAAAAGGTTTTGAAAAATTCTTTTCCAGATGATCAATATAAAACTGAGTACCGAGTTTTAAAAAAAAATAATTTTTAGAAATGAAGCACAACAGTGAAATAATCCGTTCACGAAACACAGGTATATAAAGCAGGTAAATATGCTTTCAGGTTACAAATTAATCACAAGAATTCAGTCAACAGAATTCACAAATAAGCAACCAAGCAATAAACATGCATAAACCGGTAAGGATACCAAACCTAACCTAACGGAGAGTTTGGAATAATCTTACCAAACTACTGTTGACAAACAGTAAATATACCACCAAGTTTCTGAACCAAATTGCCGTAGACGTCAAGGTAGGGGCAAAATCGTCCAACTTTTTTTGTAAAATCTGAAACAAAAAACAAACGACATCAGTGCGTTCAGGACGTCAAAATGAGTAAACTGCCCGAAAAAAGCTCGTCGGAGGTCCGGCCACGCGCCGCCGCCGATCACGCGCCCCACCACAGGGTGCGCCTCCTCCTGCTGGTCATGGTTCCATGGTCCATTTCGCCGGAAAGTCAATCGGTTGGCCGGAAATCAAGTTTTTCAGATTCGGTTAGAATGTGGAAATGGTGATTTCTTGCTAGTTTTTGATCGATTTTTGGACTAATATCACTCCTCCTAGCTCTGATACCAGTTTGTTGGGGATCCTAGGAGTTCAATCAATCAAAACAACAATCAACAAACAAGATTCAAGGCAAAAACAAGAAAATAAAACAGGAAGAATACAACCCCTTTATTCTGCCGAAAATCTGTCCAGCTTCTTCTTTTTCGTTTCAGCAGCTTCTTTCTTGGATTTATGGGTGTTTTTTCCAGGCTCAGGAACAGCCCCATGCTATGCCAATTGCCTTCCAAAGAGAGAGGGGAAAAACCAATGAAGAACCACCACCCTTTTCTATGAAAAACCAAGAGCTCCTACTGCTGGGAATGATAGAGACAGAGAGCTGCCCCCTTTATTTGAAAAATGGTAGAGAGTACAGCAGGAGGAGTAGGAAGGAAGACCATATTGTGTCAACCTCACTCCCATCAAGTCACAATATTGGGTGGGGTTAGGTGAACCATATCCTCACAGTTCATATGGAATGAACCATACTTAGGAGGTAAGGAGTTGATGATAAACTATAACAGAATGTTCTCATACACATTTATCTCAAAAGTATTAAGTCTTGCCACAATGTTATAGATTTCAGTAACATGCTCATGCATGGTATGCAAACATCAAATTTCATGATGGTTAAGGTATCCATGTGTATGCCAACAAGTGACTTGTCAGTTGTTTGGGAACTTTCGTCCACAAATCTCATATAATCCTTAGCAATCTTAGTTTTAGGAATAACGGATTTGATATTCTTTGCTAAGGTCATTCGCATGAACATTTGGTTTATTCTGCTTGACCTTTCTCAAGCTTTATGGAAAGACTTTTCGTTGACCCTAGTCTCATCAGCAAGATCAACAGGTTTCTTGACTTGAAGCTCCAAGTCTAAGTCCAAAAGACCTATGTTGAACTGGATTTGTTCACACCAACAAGAGAAATTGAACTCATTGAACAGTAGTACAGATGAAGCATGTGAATGTAGAGAAATGGGAACAGATACCACAAAAATATAAAATGCTTTTATAATAAACGTAATGATACTAATTTAATTTCACTTAATTGGTAATTAAATATAGTTAAATCAGACATATTTGTCATCTTTGGATATACAAAACACATCTAAGTATATTAGTTAAACACAATTATGTTCAAAATGAATAAAATTAATTGATCAACTTCTGGACGATCCATAATAATCTATGAACGTCGATATACTCTTGAAAACAATCGTCCTACTGCAATTTTCATTTATAAGCATCAAATTATTAAGAGTATTTGACAAATAAATAATGTAATTTTTATAGTTCTAAATACCATAATGTTTGACCACTTTGATGACTAACAGACAATATTAATCGAACATTAATTACATAAATAAAATATTTATATAAATTATACGTCGAAGGTTTTGAATGAAACAATTCATGATTATTGAATTTTTTTTAACAAACCCATCATCATTACTTCCTGTTATTCAAAAGGAACCCAATATTCTGCTTTTTCAAATTAAGCAAACCGTCTTTCCGCAATTACTTCCACAAATACATGCTTCTACCATTTTCTTGGAAATTGAAGCTCTTGGATCAGACAATTGAAATGCAAGCCAATTTCAAGACGGATATATATAGTGGCCAGGGTCGGTCCAGTGATTATCGGGACTCAACGCGAAGTTCAAAAATTAGACCCTCAAAATTAACATAAATGCAAAATTCAACGGTGTATTATGCAACATATTGTCAAATTAAAACTTAATATTAAAACAACAAACGAATATCTCAATTATCTCACAATTAATGAAAAAACTATTTTTCTTTTCCTTTTTTTAATATTAAAAAAAATTTGGGCCAAAATAGGCCCACTATGGTTTTGGGCCTGAGGCACATACCTCATTTGCTTAGGCACAGGACCGACTCTGATAGTGGTGTGTACAATACACGTTCCAACACGCATGAAATGAATTAAAGTTCCCTGTTCTTCTCAACCACTTACATAATTATGAAAATGAAGAACCCAGAATTTAATTAGCGCAATTAATGGATATGTGCATACTAAGTTTAACAATGATTAATTTCAACAGAAACCTCAATTTAGTTTAACGGCCAATTTAATTCTGGTAAAAAAAAAAAAAGGGAGACATTAGCGGAATCTTAAATCTAATTTTAGTTATTGATCCATAAACTTATAAGAAAAATTAAAGATCGATAAGTGGAAAACAATGATCAATAAAGAAAAATCAAGAATTCCTCAACTTGACTCTGAAACTATATGTAAGCAATTAAACTCTAATACCAAGATTTTTGGTCTTCATAATTTTCACATATGATATTGGCATTCCCTACTAACCCGATTACCATATTATCCCGAGGAGTACACTAACCTTTTTACGATATCAGGTCATGAATGCTCGGTCATTTATCCCGATGACCAATCTTAGATGAACTTGCAATTCTACATATGGAGTGCCCGAACATATACTCACCCCTCGGGGTATTATGCTCGAGCACTCCCTGTCTTTCTGCTTTAACATGTTACAATACCTGTCCTCGAGCATAAATAGTCCTCGAGTATATGCCCTCCTCATAATCTACGATTGTTGATCCTTTAGAATTCCTATGTAATTAGGACTCTAATTCAACCATATATTTGACTCCCGTAAGGATTCTATCCCATACATAATTATAGCATCGGTCCAGTTCCTTCGCCTAATAGGACTCCGTTGGATAGAGATACCCAATTAGTTGAGTCCCACTAGGAGAATGTAGCTTACTACTATAAATACAGAACCTTGAGCCATTATTAGTATTATGCTCGAGCACTCCCTGTCTTTCTGCTTTAACATGTTACAATACCTGTCCTCGAGCATAAATAGTCCTCGAGTATATGCCCTCCTCATAATCTACGATTGTTGATCCTTTAGAATTCCTATGTAATTAGGACTCTAATTCAACCATATATGTGACTCCCGTAAGGATTTTATCCCATACATAATTATAGCATCGGTCCAGTTCCTTCGCCTAATAGGACTCCGTTGGATAGAGATACCCAATTAGTTGAGTCCCACTAGGAGAATGTAGCTTACTACTATAAATACAGAACCTTGAGCCATTATTCAGGTACGTTCTCATTATTTCCCCAGTTTATAGTTTCACGCATATAATTTCTTTTCTGACTTAAGTATCGGAGGAACGACGAGAACATACCTCCTTGCCTTTGTGTCAGGTACCGGAAGACTACGATCGTGCTCAATCAAAATCGTCAAACTCGAGAAATCAACATGTATGATTTTTGGTAGTATCAACATATAAATTTAATTGATCAAGAAACATACATTGATCTATGATAATAATTCAAAACTTTAAATATGTCTCTCTGTAATTGAATGTTTTTAATTTGATGGGTTCCATTCATATTTATAAGTGGAGAGAGGCGGTTTCAGGGGCCATAAAAATAACTACCCACTTTCCATAAATGTGGGCAGTCATAAAATTGTCAATTCGCAATGAGCCAATAGGATTTTAGCAATAATAAATCACTTTAGTTAATTCATTAATAATATTACTTGGACCACATTAATTGGTCTCACATTTTATTTCCTGAGGCCTTAACATGGTAGAGAAACTAAGATTAATGAATTTTATGCCCGGATAATAATTCAAAACTTTAAATATGTCTCTCTGTAATTGAATGTTTTTAATTTGATGGGTTCCATTCATATTTATAAGTGGAGAGAGGCGGTTTCAGGGGCCATAAAAATAACTACCCACTTTCCATAAATGTGGGCAGTCATAAAATTGTCAATTCGCAATGAGCCAATAGGATTTTAGCAATAATAAACCACTTTAGTTAATTCATTAATAATATTACTTGGACCACATTAATTGGTCTTACATTTCATTTCCTGAGGCCTTAACATGGTAGAGAAACTAAGATTAATGAATTTTATGCCCGTCTACCAGTATCATACATGCTAGATTTATTAGTAGGAACAGCTCAACCTAATCATCAAGGTTCATGTCATTATGAATACCCGTTCTCAAAAGTGATGTATAAAGGTTGATATCATTATGGAAGTATAAATGTATGAACTCGGCGTGTTATGAGTCTATATTGTCAAAGTTGTTCTAATAGGGCTTGATTTGAAACTTCAATGAGAATTGGCATTATACATTGTGAATCAAACGTTTAAGATATGTATATATTCCTACAACTACAAGAAGACAACCCCTTATTTAAAGAAAGAGAAGCAGCGGCATAATTCTCATTTATGCAAAATGCAAAACTAATACACGTGGAAAATATTGCATGTTGGAATTGCTGGGAAAGATTTGTCGAAATATGTCAAAATAACAATGATGGCACTAATTGAAGTATAGAGAGAAAATAAGGAGGAAAGTTCCCCGTTCATACTGATTAGAAAGAAATTAGCAATGTTTCCTTTGGTTAGCACGTTTCTTGACCACTGTAATTTGAAGTCAATTTTAGGTCATAATTGAGCAATATTTCTGTGTTTTGACTAGGCTCTTTTTTTCATTTATTTTTCTCCTATGAAGCAGCGGCATAATTCTCATTTATGCAAAATGCAAAACTAATACACGTGGAAAATATTGCATGTTGGAATTGCTGGGAAAGAATTGTCGAAATATGTCAAAATAACAATGATGGCACTAATTGAAGTATAGAGAGAAAATAAGGTGGAAAGTTCCCCGTTCATACTGATTAGAAAGAAATTAGCAATGTTTCCTTTGGTTAGCACGTTTCTTGACCACTGGAATTTGAAGCCAATTTTAGGTCATAATTGAGCAATATTTCTGTGTTTTGACTAGGCTCTTTTTTTCATTTATTTTTCTCCTCTTTGTGGTTCGTACAAAAAGTATAAATTGAAGGATGGGAGTCGAGAGTTTTTTTTTTTTTTTTTTTAAATAAAAATACTTGGGAGTTTGAGTAAGCAAAAATTATATATATAATTATTACTTCTTTCCATATATTTGCCTCGACTGATCGTGGCATTCATCCGATTTCTAAGTTTTTAGCGTAAAAACTGTGTTATTTTTATCTATATATTGTATATTTTTTTTTCCAATTGCTTTAATAATTATCTAAACAAATCGAAAAATTGATCTCAATTTCTAGCAAGAATCTCTATTTCGACAAACATTGCTTTTTATATAAAATAGGGAATCCGGAAACTAAAAGTCAATGGCAGGATAATGTCATAATGCTGAATTCAAGAATCCCACATCGGTGAAGCTAGAAACCTGGGTCCAAACGTAGGTAATACAAAAACCCAAGTTAGAGTTAATAGAAAAACATGATCCTTCAGGCAAGTTTTACGGGGATGTGATGAGTGGTCGACACTCGCACTGAACATGCGAGATGGGTGTCCAGCCTAAGCCTGGTTACGACAATATGGGCACTCTCATTTTCACCAATCTGATCCCTTCTTAAAAGAAACAAATCCACGCCTCCCCACCCCCACCAAACTTAGTGCAAAATTTGTTTTGAAGTGTCCCAAATATATTATATACTTGGGATTAAGACATTTTCTTAGCATGTGTCCCTACTACAGAGTTTTATCTTTTGGTAAATTTTAAAATTAATGCCTTTTTCCTTTAAAAGTATATATAACTGCCCTCAAAAGTAACAATATTTTCCTTCGGTTGATGAAAACACAAAACTTCCATGTTTGAATATCAAGCCATATTATGCCTTTAAAGATAAGACTATATACATGATGCCTAAGAGATTCGTATAAATACACACACACTCATTATCAAATAAAAGAATGAATCATCTGGGAGCTAAAAATTTTGAATCTAACCCATCCATTATGTCCAGAACATCAGCCTTTGAGGGTTCCAATCCTCTCCGGGGAGAACACCCAGTGCTCCTACTCGCACATAATTTCTTCTTCGTCTTCCTCTCAGTCAAGAATTCCTGGCTTTTGCTTCGTCCTGGGGCCAACGTCCTCCTTTTCATGACCACTTCCAACAAATTTCTATCCTCAGGGGAAAGTTGGACTCTGTGACTCTTATCGTCAATGCTAAATGTCTTTGCGTGTAAATTCAATGCCTTGTGAGATGGAGATCGTGCTGGGAGAGCCTTAATTCCATTATCTCTATATCTTACGAGGCTGATGAGATGGTGAAGCCAAGTGACAAGGTCGAGGATGTAGGAGTCGATCTTCTTTTTGTCAGCATGATAGAGCGTTTGCAAGCGAATCAGGTTATTTTGAGTGCCTGTTTTATTCCCGAATTCGTTACTGCCAGAAAGAGCAAACAGTAAGTTTCTGGATTGTGGTACTATGAAGAGGAGCTTCGGAGAAAATAAAACTGTCTTGTGCCTCAGCTTATGCTCAAGCATGAGAGAGAGAGGGAGAGACTGACCCAGAGTTGGCCCACTCTCCAACCCATCCAAACCCTTGATGTGCTCTGTTATCAGTTGCAAACATGAGGAAAAATGATCAGAGATACTACATGAGCATATAAAGTCCCACAAAGTTCAGATTAAAAATGAAACGGTACGACGAAGGTGCTGAAAAATAATAAAGGCTAATAGGGTTCAGTTTCATAAAAATACAGAAATTTTCGTATTAAGAGAGAAATATTTGTAACAGATATCAATGGTACACACTTGGTAGTATCCGTTGCAACTGGAACAAGCCACTGGAGAGTTTTTTCCATCTCGGCTTTTATTTGACGAACTGTGAGCTGCAATAGGCATAACCAACCAACTAAATCCAGAGAGCACAAGGTACAAGAAGCAAAAAAACAGATAAAAGATAAATGTATATTAAATGTGCAGAAGAATATAGGCAACACCACCCCACCCCCGAGGAAGAAGGAAGAAAAGAAAGAAGGAAAATCTTCAAAGTAACAATAACTAAAGATATAACACTGAAAAAAAGGGCCTCAGAACGTACCTCTTCTTTGGTATCTACTTTCTGTAATTGGGAGCGAAGAGCAGTTTTGACAGTTGATGGCAACCCATTATATAATGTATCTCTCGTATTAGGAGGAAGAGAGGTAGGGCGTGATGCCTAAAATCACATTAAACTCCATCAAGATAAACACATTGAGAGTTTGCAAAAAATGTGTATCACGCTATTAAATGAATAAAGTGGTCAAACTTACAATGTTATCAATTTGAGTAATTATGTTAGCATAATGTAAAGCAAGACCAGCAACACCTAGCTTTTCTGGTTTGCTTGTGGGCATCTTGCCAGCTGACGTCAATCCTGACATTATTGCACAAAATGGAAGTAAGAAAAATTCGTATCTGAACCACAATTCTTACAAAATAAAAATTTACAATGATAAGCTATAAAATACAGGATACATGATAACATTATTATTATTTTAAATTAATGAGATGGATATCACATTTCATCTAAACAATAAGGTGTCACAATAAGTTGCATGCTCAATATTGGAGCAAATCTAACGCTGCAGTGGAACTTCATATTTTTGTGGTATGCCAAGACAATAATTACCTTATTACGTAATGACAGCCATTTAAATTCAAAGTAAAGAATTTTTTCAGCATTTGCATTGTGGATATGAAAACTATCCCGTTCACAAAGGGGCTTGGAGGACTAGGGGAAAACGATATACCTTAATTATCAGAAGCAACGGTAAATTTTTAAAATGGTTGTTCAAAAGAAAATGATGGCATGCTCTGCAAGAGTAAAATCTACAGACAATATTTTTTCTATTTTTCTTTCAAGAGCTTTAATAAATCTAGCAGGACAATGGTGTCAAAAAAGAAAAAAAATATATATGCAAACTAAGGGCCTGTTTATTCTCATTAATTTATTTTATGGTTTGTTACATGATCATTTTCAACCACACATTTACGCAATAAAATATTCTACACTTTCTACCAAAACTTTTACTTACTTTTTAACCACACATTCTCCTAAAAATGCTATTCAAAACTCATTTTCTTTCCAATTAATGGGATTCAAACGGGCATAAGTACTTCTTGGACATCTACAGCAATCAGAACTCTTCTATTCATGAAATAGCAGCGAGAAGAAGACGCATCGTTGTAAAATTGGTCATTTGTGTTTGCCAATTACCTTACATTATTCAATTTTATTTTCACAATGTCATATATCCTTAGCAAAATCTCATGCAGTTAATTTCTATCTTATGTTCCACCTTCCTCGTGTAAAAAAAGAAAGGGTAAAGAGAGTAGAGAGCAACAATAATGTGTAATTATTCATACCATTATCTCCAAATGCTTCTAAAATAACTCGATGAATGAAAGTAACTACATCAACAAGCTTCTCCACCACCTACATAGGGTAAAATAACAATCCAATTTTGAGTGCTGGGTGACATCACCACAAGTATTTCTAATGGGAAAGACTTCATAGTTCCTATAATCTAAGTGGTATTTCTGTAGTCACAAAATAATCCCAATATCGTGTACAAGAAAAATAATAATAATAATTCGATTGTACGAGAGTGATTCAAATGAGTACCTCCTCCAAACTTTTAGACCAAAGAGATTTCTTTTTCAAGCTCCTTACAAGTTTAAATTGACGTTTAACCTCACTTCGCAACAAAGTGAGTGTCTCTCCTACAATTACAAAAGAGGTGATTTGACAGTAAGATAATCCACCTTAAGCAGCAAACCACGAACACACAACCCATAAGAAGTTATAAATATGAGTGCTTCATTGATGTACAAACAGTGTTGAAAATACATATGATACTTGCCCACAACCAACTTGAACAACACTAACTTTAACATAAATTATGCAGACCAGACCAATTTAACATTTCTCATATATGAATTGCAGAACATGTGAATAGCAATCTATACAAGTGATATCAATATCTGTAGTACCAAAAAGATCAATGTGAGTTAAAAAACTTTGGCCTCGACAGAAGAATGCAGATCGTGAAGGCTGAACCACGTATTTAATACAACAATTTTATGATGCGTGAAGAAATAAACTCAAAAGTTAAAATTTCTCCCGTGACAACAAAAGCATAATAAAAGTTGACACCGTTGAACAGTGAGGAGCCATGAAGCACGACACTCCTACTTGGACAGTGTGTTGGCTTCGAGAAGTGTCATCACATGGGTCTGACAAGTCACATGTGTCCTATTTTTTGTCTATTTTTTAAATATCTAATGTTCGATGGATACTTTAGGATGTTCCTTAGGCAAGTATTCAACATGGCACTTGCCGTGTCCTATATTAAAAAGAATAAAAATGAAGATATCTAAATTTTAAAGAATTTATATCAATGTGCCCATGTCCTAAATTAGAAAACATCACATGTCGCCGTGTCTGTATCAATGCAACTTTGGTGAGGATACAACAAAAAATTCTTCAATGCTCATCTACCTTAGATTATCGGGAAAGTGTTCGTAAGTTAATACCCTGTCAAATAGGACAATCCATTCACTAACACAGTTGTACCCCCACCCACCAATATAAAAAGAAAAACAAAGAAATCAGTTTAAAAATGCTTCATTTAACGAAAACATGACATGTAACCTTTTCTAGGGAGGTGTAAAGAATCTACTTCTTCCAGCTTCTGCCGATAATCTTGTTCAAATCTGTCCAAAACATGCAACTCGTGATACAATTCCTGCAGACACATTATGAGGCAAATTCTCATTATTAACAGACAAACTTGTTTAGACAGAAAATGAAAGATGTCTGGATATTTAATAGTTAATGCAAATGGTTGATGATTTTGACTTCTGAGAGTTTCTACCGATTTTTCTTTTATTCATGAAAGTTTTTGTGTCATCAATCAGTCGTGAGCCAATTTCAGGTTGAATTACTTTACATTCAGCTGAGATTTAAATAACAATTGCCAACTTGCATAGTAGCAAGCATGCTAAAACAAGTTATATAAAGCAGAAATGTAACAGATGTACCTACGCAAAGGAATACTCGATCCACAACTATATACCACAAATTAGATTTGTGACCCAAACCAAAATAAAAAATAAAAATAAATAACACCCCTTCCATCTCCCAGAGGTCAGATGCATTATGTGCCTCATTAATGCTCTATCTAACATGGTGATCAGTTCAAAAGCTGATACTACTACCAAAAGAAACACACCATAAATTGAATTTAAGACCCATCACATGTGACTAGAACATGGCAGTACGTGTTAGTTGAAATGTTTGGCATCGCAGGTATGCAGGTCCAAGTAATATTTTACCCAAATAAATTATTATGTGTGCATTGAAAATGGATAACAATGAAGGGGTAAAAGGGGTAGGACGCAGCAATACAAATTCATACCAGTGATAAAGGATGGAACTTACAGAAGTATGCTGAGCCAGAGTGGACAATTCTTGCATTGTCATTTCTGCTTCTTCTCTTGGTTGCTTATAAACGTCAGGATGTGAATCCAACCTAACATGGAACCAATTCAGTAAATGTCCTTCAATTTCTAAAGAAATCATAACTTACGTAATATATTAAGTATAGGTCCAACTTACTTTGAAAAGAATCTATCAAGGTTATGCCATTGTGGGTCTTTACACAGATTTCCAAATCTGATAACTTCACGAGAGAATACATCAAATTCCTCCCTGCATAATGAGGGAACACACTTTAATATTTAACAAAAGAAACAACTTAAAAATCAATTTCATTCAGTAAGAATTATATTATAAAAAAGGGAGTACGGGAGGGGGGGCACAGAGAGAGAGAGAGAGAGATTTGGTAATTAAGAGCAGGCTATAGCAGGAAATAACAGGGAAGCACCTTTTGTCGGAAGCCGCAAGACTAAGAAGCTCATTCATGTCTGTAGAAACCAACTTTTGTATCCCTTCTGAAGGTAAAACTTCCTTTTTCAGAAACTGGATATTTTCATCCGAAAGAGATTGCAACAAGTTTGCACCTTTGGTAATGGTATTGGCAACTTCAAATGCCAGTATAGATATCCTATTTCCCCTAGAAGCCACACCAGTTGTAAATCCGCCGGAGTTCAGATTTGTCATGCTGCTGCCTAGGGTATCTAGAACTTCCACTGCCTTCTCTAGGCCCATGACGCCAGCCTTCCCAAGAAATGAGCTCACTTGAGGTGCCTGTCACAATAGTAACTTGCTGTAACATATTATTAGGATGCCATCTTTCAGAAGACTTCTTTCTCCTTGGTTCATTCCCAGGAAAAGAAAGAGATTAATGAAATGCATAATGATTATTCAAATAGTAACATTACACATATTTATCTATTAGATAAAGGAATAGCAAGAGCAAAATGAAAATTCTAGCAGTACTGGCACTGAGCACAGCAATAGGCGTGAAATGCTAAATACCCTGCAAATTCGAACATTTTCGCAAATGGTCTGCTCAGAACAGAACATAAAAGCTAGGTAATGTTCGTAACCTACATCTGCTTCTGAGACAAAGTTCCATGAAGTGAAAGGACAAATCATGTTTATGAAGAAATGGTCTGCTCAGAACAAAACGTAAAAGCTAGGCATCTCTCATTGTCTATTTTTTCTTGGATTTTTATTAATGCATGTCATGTTAAACAGAAAGTCCACATTGTTTGTGAACCCGGTCTAGAACTGCCCAAGGTCATTCCTGAAATAACAAAAAACTACAAAATATATTAAATACAGTTGTTTCTCCTCCATTCCCCATCAAAACAGCTAGTATAAAGGGTCCACATACCCCTTTCTCTTCCTTTTTCTTTTTGTCTATACAATGTCTCCAACTGCTGCCGTGTTGCACTATAATCGTAGCCAAAATTACTCCATTTACTCATGTAAACTATTTCATACCTCCAGAATTTTTACCTGCCCGATAAGCTATGAAACTATTTTAAGAGATTTTCCTCTTTGAAACCTCCAATTTTATTTTTTCATAGTACAGCACCACAAGTGCAAACTAACATCAAATCTCCTTTCAGTTTCATTCTAATTCTAGCAAATTCAATTTGAATCAATGATCTGCACAACCAAAAGCATATTCCACAAATCATTCAATAAATCCCTATCTCGGCAAAAACTCACCTTATCGTCCTGTGAACTCTTCAGAAGCAAGCTTCAAGACTCATTTTCACCGCATCACAATTTTTTTATTAAAAGAAACAGGAAAAAGAACACAAACACACAACTTCGTATACAGTTTATAGATACCTTAGTTGCTGGTGTTCTAGCGGGGGTTGATGACTTCAATTCTCTTGAAATCGATAAGTACAGCTCACCAGAGTCGTATAGATTGGGCTGCCCCTTCTCAAAACCATCCATTTCATCAGGATATGGGTAATAATCATCATTCTTCCTCTTTCCGAAACTCCCCATTGGCTTGAGCTTTCCTGAAAACCCTGAAGCCTTCTCCTGCTCAACCTCCAATGATTTATTATTCGTCTTCTTCTTAGCCGTCCCTCCAGAACACAATCCTCCCATTGTATATATCCAAATTGTCACAACTATTCACAAACTGAAAAGGACCGAAATTCAGTTGCAAATTTCCGATTAACCGATGACTAAAAGAAAACAATCAGTAGAACATGGATTTCCTGAAAACCCTGAAGCCTTCTCCTGCTCAACCTCCAATGATTTATTATTCGTCTTCTTCTTAGCCGTCCCTCCAGAACACACTCCTCCCATTGTATATATCCAAATTGTCACAACTATTCACAAACTGAAAAGGACCGAAATTCAGTTGCAAATTTCCGATTAACCGATGACTAAAAGAAAACAATCAGTAGAACATGGAATTTACTCAAGTAACTGGAACCAAAAATGGGGAAAAATAAATATATTATAACATAATAACAATCATGAAAATAGCTTAATCGTCTAATAAATATTGAATTTGATAAACTCAAGTGCCTACCAATTGAAACAGATTTTCGAAGAATTGGGAAAGTGAGGTGAGATGAGAGCGTACAGTTGGTAATTTTTAATAAAACCGCGTGGCAAATCTGGTGGGAATCAACTGTGGTGGACGATTGGATATATTTCAATCCAATTCAACCCGCTGAATAATAAAATGAGAATGAGGACACGAAACACGGAATAACCAGCGATCTCTTGACTTTCCTTTTTTTCTTTTTTTCTCTCTCTCTCTCTGTCTTAATGCAGAAAGAACTGTTTGAAATAGGAGCGGGGGTTTTTATGTCAGTAGGCCCCCGCCAGGTGGTGCAGGGTGTCACAGTCAGTCGTCGGCCGGTTTGGTTGACTATTTTGTCACTTTGTATTTTTGTTATTGTAATCTGCTTTATGACTCAAGTGATACTATTATAAAATCTTTAATGCTTTTTGAGTAAAATTTAAGTTAAAATTAGTTTTAATAATTAATTTTAATCATATATACTATGGGACTTAAAATTTATTCTACCAAATATCGAATTTTTATCCTCATCAAACAGGACAAATGTTCAAGTCTCTTGATCATTTAATTAAGATAAACTTATATCTTGATTAAGTGTGTGTTTGAGCCACGTTATTTTTGAAAAATATATTTTGGAATAGTAAATTGTTGAAAAATGTGTGGATAAAAAATAAGGAAAAATTTTGAATTTGCACATAACATTATTCTATTAAATAATAAATGATTGAAACGATATCAAATCACCGTTTAAAAATGTATTTTTCTCAAATAATGCGACTAAAATAGTGCCTAAATTTTGCCTTGATTTGAGGCCATCAAAAGACGAGATTATGAAGAAGGGCAATTGTCAATCAAATTTTTTAGTCCGTCAACACATTATTTAGCCCCTGTTTAGCCCCCATTACATGAAAAAATTAATGGGTGGAATAGTATTTTTTTGAAAAATGAGTGGTTAAAAATGAAAGAAAAATTTTTGATTTACATGTAATATTATTTTATGGAAGATTGTGTGGTTGAAAATAAAAAAGAGAAAAATGAAGTGTAATGTAATAAAAATTAATGGGGCTCAATCAAGCAGGTGCTTAGTGAACAATGAAATATTTGATATTTGGAGGTAAAAAGATAACTTTGACATAACCCAAGTTTACATTTCCATTCCAATTTAATTCGAGAATTATCTATAAACCAAATATAAACAAGGGCAAAATAGTCCATCAGTAAAGTGGGAGATTTACATTAGTCAGACTTACGTGGGGTCCACTTCAAATTAGAGCATTGAATTGAAATGGTCAGACAGTGGAATCCCAAATAAGATTTTATTAACCACAAGTAAAAGTCGTACCCCTTTGCTTGAATTTATCATGCCGTAGGGTTGCTGCATTGCTAACGTGGCTTATTCTCATTGGCTCTTTTTCGTACAGCAGTTGGTTTCAATTTTCAAAGCATCTGATGCTTTCACATTTTCATTTTGAACCTTGTTACGTGTACACTTTATCACATGACATTACCCTATTGAACAGTTTAAAATTTAAACAAAATATCAAAAAATCAGTATACAAATAACAAAATTCTTTCATTTTCATGTTTTTCGAACGATTTTGTTCGTAAAATAAATAGAACCCTGTGGTATATAATATTTATAAATTTCACAAAATCTATAAATTAAAACTATTATCTTCACCCCTGTTGGGCCGAGCCCTGCTAGAAATTCAGGGCGTGGATGAGGAGTGTGTCCCCCGTTTGGCCCTCTTTTTCTTTTAATTTTTTTCTCATTCTTATTTTCAATCATATAATTTTTTATAAAATAATATGATATGTAAATTGAAAAATTTTCCTTAATTTTCAATCACATATTTTTCAAAAAAAAAATTATTCCAAACATTAAAATTTGAAAGAATAAAGGCCAAACGAGAGCTTAATGTTTGTAAAATATGGTATATTATGCCCATGTTTGAGCTCCTTGTTTTCCGTCAAAGTGTATTTTTGAACAGTGATTTGACCAAATTGCAATAACATATTTTTTTAATAAAAATAGTATCACACTCAAATTCAAAACATTTTTGACCATACATTATTTATCGTAATATTATTACAAAATGCATTTTTTGAAAAATTTGTTGCTCACTAATGAGCAAAATTGAAAATATAAAATGGGATTTTCTTGAATTACCATTTCGATAATTAATTGAATACAAATTTCATGAAATAAAACTGTTAAAAAATTGATTTTCATCTGTATCAAATAGGCACTAAGTAATAAGATTATTTATTAGTAGTTTTGATGTTGTGCCACACTCGCTCTTGCTGTGGCTAGTGATACAGAGCGCTTAAATATTTAAGAAAGTTGGCCACAATCGGCGATCACAACGGGCTGGGATGTTTCTCCAGAATCGGACCCAACCTTCTCAATGGCCATCACCACTTCCATACCCTCAACCACCTCCCCAAACACCACATGCTTGCCGTCAAGCCACTCAGTCTTGTCCGTACAGATGAAAAATTGGGAACCATTCGTGTTCGGGCCGGAGTTCGCCATCGAAAGAATACCTGGCCCGGTATGCTCCTTCACGAAATTCTCGTCGTCGAATTTTGACCCGTAGATTGATTCACCGCCAGTGCCGTTGCCGGAGGTGAAGTCTCCTCCCTGGCACATGAATTCAGGGATGACGCGGTGGAAGGTCGAATCTTTGTAGTGCAAAGGCTTGCCGCTACTGCCGATGCCTTTTTCCCCGGTGCAGAGTGCGCGGAAGTTCTCGGCAGTGCGCGGTGTAGTGTCAGCGAACAGCTCCATCACGATGCGGCCGGCAGGCTGGCCGCCGATTGTCATGTCGAAGAAAACTCTAGGGTTTGTCATTGTAGAAAATTGTGAGTTTCCTATTACGATTTGAATTTGGCGGGGGACAATTGAGGTGGATGCGGGAGCTGATTATATACTGTCATCGATTCAGTAAATATCTTGTTCATGCAACCCGTTTAGGACACGTGTTATAGATAGGATTGAGGTTGAGGTGATAAGAAAGAGTGGCATTTGGACGTACACGTGTACGCCGGGAAAAACGATTGGGGTATATATGCTGACAACTGATATGATAATGTTCGCCATAAGCATCACGTGTAGGCACCTGCTTTGTTGGATCCATAGAATCCAATTCCAAACTAGATGATACACAATAATTGCAGCGACCTTTTTTTTTTCTCGTAATAAGAAAAAAAATAATATGCCCATTCCTCTAGTGCGAGGAGTATAAAGCAAATCCTTTTTGGTGCTTTGTGAGTGGAAGCACTACCTTGTAATAAATATTTAAATCATTGTTTTGCATGTATTAAAATCAAATTTTTAGTAAATTTTAATATAAAAAAAAGTGATTAGATGTGTGATTGAAAAATTGCGAATCCATAAAATACGTTATTAAAATTAATTATTGACTTTAATTTTATATTAGAATCAAAATTTAGTTCGAACCAATCAGGGGTAAATGAAATGTCTCACTGACTAGTCCCAAACCTTAGCATATCGTACGAATTCGTCTTCAACGTTTAAATCTAGAATTTTACCCACCCCACACTCATACATACTTTTTTTTTTTTTAACAAACAATATTTCTTTACTTATAATACAATCTTCCTCAAAATCCAAAAAGTTTCTTCAAATTTCATCATAACTATTTTTAGTTTTTTTTTTTTTTTTTTGCCACTTAAATTAAATATAAAAATGGTGTGTGGTGTTCGACAGTTAAGTCGATATACAACTAATAAAATGAATTGGTTACATTAATTAACGTTTTTTCTTAACATATTAAACAAACCATAAACAATGAATTCATCTAAAATTAAGCTCGAAAAACTCGTAAAAGGAATTCTGACGTCAACTTATAAGACCTCTAAACTGCTTGCTCCTGTTAGATGTAGAGCAAATTGGATGACCAAAGGCTGTCAAAATGCTTGCTCTTGTAGATACATAGCGAGTCACATCACATCACAGAAGTCTGTAAATTTGCTTGTTCCCATAGATGTAGAGCAAACACGATCACCAAGTGCCGTAAAACTGTTCGCTCCTCGCAGACATTGAGTATCATTAATGGATTAAAAATTGCTGGCTCCCATGGTTGTAGCCTTGCAGGGCAAATCAAATCACCAAAGGCAGATAAAACTGCTTGCTCCTGCAGATGTAGAGTTAATCGGATCCCCAAAGGCATAACAGGTTGCTTAAGGGGTTGAAATTGCATTTGCCATAGGTTCTTCATGCATGACTTAGCAGGTTTGGATGCTGGATTCTTGTGTATTTTGGAATGATAAGATTTGTAAGAGACAGTGAGAACTTCCCATCGGTGATTCTCAACAACATTGGTGTCTGTAATCGTTGATTAAGGAAGTCGCTGATTAATAATAATATCGCTCAAGGTAAGTCCCTTTAAATGGCCAAAAATAAATTGATTTCAATTAGATTCGTCATTAATCATGCTGTCATCAATCGTCGATGCTCTTTTCTCATCGATGATTGAAGTACAATAATTGATGATACTGCCACGGTATCACTAACACATATGTAGGTAAAATTAAGCTCAACAACTCATAAAATAAATTTTGTACCCAACTTAGCCTCTGTTTGGTCCCTTTTGAAAAGGCTATAGTTCGACCCAATCAACACCTAGAGGGTGGGTGAATAGATGTCTATGCAGAATTTAACAATTTAATTAAGTTATACAACAAGTCACATAAATTAAACGTTGTCCAGATTTATTCACATGATTTAACTGCCTATATTGAATTGCCGGTTGAATTGAAATTGACAGAAAGCAATAAATAACACAAAAATTGTTGACGGAGAAAATCCAACTGGGTAAAAACTTCGGGCACAAGCCAGTAGGGATTCACTATAGAAGACTCTAACTTACAGTACGCTAGACATGACTGTATCTAACAACACTCTGACCTCCTTACTGTATCAACCAAAGCTCTCCTGGATTCTGCAGATTTGCGCCAAAATCCCAGCCTTGTATTTCTTCTATTTCCCTTGAATCAACAAGAACTCCAGTTCTTCAATCAACCTCCTTCCCGGATCTTCAATCAACCGATCTTCTGGAAGTAGTGAGGATTTTTGATAGGTGTTTTGTTTGAAAAGGTGTTTGATGTTTTTTTTTCTTCAATGAATCATATGGTGAAGAGTTTTGCAATTGATTCTTTGGTAGAGAGGAAAATATTGCGCTATGTGTTTTGCCAAAGGTTGTTAATGAAAAGCGAAATTTTTGTTTATATAGTAGGTCGTTTTTTGTAGTATGGAGCATTTAAAATTCGCGAGGAAGGAAAATTACCAAACGCCGGATGACACTGTCACTCGAGCGAAGTGCCGGCGAAACTCTAGCGACGCATTCTCGTTTGAGCGAAGTGGTGGCGAAACTCCAGCGACGCAGGTTTTGTTATTTAGGCTTGAGCGAGGTCAGGGCGAAACTCTAGCACCAATCTTGCGCCGTTTTCATCTTCAAAGCATCCAACTTTTCCCTAGACCTATACATTAATTATTGCAAAATTGCAACACAAGTCCCTGAACTTTTAGACATTGACAATTTGGTCCTTGACTTTACAAACTCGACAAATTAGTCCTTTTGGTCACAGATTGCCAATGATAACATTTTCCTAACAAACTCCCCCTTTAGCATTCTGTGACAAAATTACACAAGGCAGTCAAGGACACAAAAAAATGTAACTCCTAATGACCTATTCATTCAACCAAAGCAACTATCTCCTGTCGAACCTGTTTCCTGAAATACAGAAACTCAATACCAAGTGTAAAAGCACGTGAAATGAAAACAGTAGATAAAACAAGGAATAGTGCATATGTAATTAACCAGATTAAGAAGAAATAGTAATGTAAGTCAAAAAAAACACCAAAAACATACATCAATATTGCTAAAACATCAAAACTTAATCTAGTTATTAAATAGATATCAAACCACAGTTATATCACAGTTAATCCAATATATCACAGTTAAATTGAGATTAAACTATCTACTCCCCCTTTTTGTCACAAATGACAAAGGATCAAAAACTAAAACTAAAACTAAGAAGCAGCACCACCCGCACTCGGTGACTCATCACTAGTCTCGTCACTCGAGCTCTCATCCAATCGATCACGAATCCAACGCAACTGACGCTGACACATTGATAGAGCACGCTGAAATGAAGAAAGCTCAGCAGACTAATGCTCCGAAGCAGCACGTAACTACGTGATCTCTGCCATCATACGAGCCTGCTACGCGATCAAAGTAGACATCTGACCCATAAGCGTCACCATGGTGTCAACAGGCAAGGAAGCCACCCCTGGAGCAGAAGTAGATGTCGAAGGAAAGGCAGCTCGAAACGGAATAGTTGAAGGAAAATCCGAACGAGGCGGAAGAAAGACACAAGAACCCCTAGTAAGAATATCAGTAATAGGATCAAAGGGCTCCGAAAAATCAAAAATATCAACGGGCTCAGCCTAAGCGGCAGCATGAGCCGAAGAGGACGGGACATGGGATCGACTCTGGTGAGTGGTCTGCTGTCCTATCGGGTGACCTATACGAGTAGAAGACCCCTCAGGGAAAGATGCACCAAGAGAAAGGACAACTCGATGAATCAAATAGGCATAAGGTAACCCTAAACGACCCCCAGGAGTACGAAAAGAAGCTAGAATCTGCTGGCACACAAAAGTAAGAAGGTCGATAGAGTCTCCATGAAGTAGGGCATATAGAAAACGAGCCCGTACCATCGGTAAAGAAGAAGTACGGGCAACGGGCCACAGGTTTGTGCACACGATGCGCAACAAAACCTGTCGATCAGTAGGTAATGAACCCATGGCCATAATCGTAGGCCTCCCAATAGACGGGTGTTCAAAAGAGTCGACCGAACAGGGGCATCGGTCGGAAGAGAAGCAAGGAGAAGATAGGGATACGTCGGATGAGGTATCTGAGGTATACCTAACGCAAGAGCTATTGCAGACGGAGTAACTCGAAAAGAATGACCTCTAAGAAAACTCCTAAAGGACGACCCATCCACCTTATGAATATTAGCATAAAACTCTTGAACGAGGAGTGGAGGCGGCGGTGTAAGACCAACAAGAAGGGGCTCCCGACCCCGGGAAACAAAAATAGCGACGACGTCAACAGGAAGGTCAGATAGAATTACCTCACGCTCCATGAGAACGGGGCGTAAGGAGAACGGAGACGTGAAGACCTCCTAAGCTGTAGCAGAAATAAACCGGGATCTACTATAAGATGTCGATCCACTAGCGGGCTGTGCAGAGGTAAGAGAGCGCTTACGAGCCATCTGGCACATGCGGAGATGAAAAGAATAAGCATAATGTGAAATGCACGCAACACGATGCAACATGATATGAGAAGATGCACACACGGAAACACATATGATCCAATCACATAAACATGAATGAAAATACACACGGCATGCAACGACACTCAAACAAGTAGGAAAGAAACGAAGGAAAAGAAGGAAATAAAAAAAAAAAATCAAAAGAAACCAAATAAGCATAAAAAGTGAACTTTCATCGAACACGTGGCGTGCATGACTTCGGCACCAAATTTCTAGCACATACGAGACCCAATCACAAATCCAAACACATCCCTAAAAACTACATGCTATGGACTTCACAACCAAACAAACCACAAAAAAATTGAAAGCAAAGAAAGTTGGGAATTACTTAAAAATTTTGCCAAGAAGTCAGTGTTTCAGACCCAGGATTGTGTTAAAGATGTTGAATTGAGACAAAAAATGAATTGGGAGTGAATAATTTCGATCAAAGAAGAAAAGAATTGAAGGAGGAGGAAAAAAATGATGAAATGCGCGAAAAATTGAAACAGCCGCATTTTAAATATATATGTCGCTCGAGCGAGACCGGGGCTAAACTCGAGCGACATCCTTTCTGCTTTTGTCGCTCGAGCGAAGTCCAGGCGAGACTCAAGCGAGAATGAAATGTCAAAAATAGCACCAAACATTTGAAATTTATGAAAAGTAGCACAATTTTGGAAAATAACGAAAATAGGTCCAAAAACTTTTATTTTTATTTTCAGTTGTATGTATTATTTTTTTTGTTTTTGTAAAGACAAACTAAAAAATCGATGACGAAGCACGTACCCAAATATGTAGACGATACGAATAATATGCACAAAATCACAAACCCGACATTCAGAGCATGTAGACAAATTTTAAGTCCACACATAGTTCAAAATCCCATGAAGTAAATTTTATACAGAACATCAGCGTGAAATGTATCACGTAGTCCATGCAAGTTAGACTCAAAACCTTAAATTAGTGAGAAAGGATACGTGAAAACAACTGTAAAAGAGTGTATATTGA
>NW_019267410.1:123659-127698 GCF_002742605.1 Olea europaea var. sylvestris | reverse complement strand
ATCAAACAGTATAATTGTCACAATTTTACTCCTCCTAACTGTATGCCATATATATATTTATTATTTTTTTTTAATAACATAAGAATTTAGGTGCAATCTTATCTTCATTAGGCGACAGAAATGACCCCTGTAACGAACTTTGGGCCGGTGACTCCCAAGCCAGACGACCATATGGCACCAGGTTAGAAACCCCTAAAGCTTAATTGTTCGAGTCAAATAGGCCCCGAAGACAGAAATAAGTTCAAAGAATAATGTAGAAAATGGGGAAAGACAATATTGATTAGGTTACACTCGTCACGGATCAAGTCAAATGGACAAACAACCCCAATCACAGAAGAATACCATCCCAAGTCTCACCCATGCGGTCAAGACCCACCTACAGGATTACAGTGTGTGCTGTGCGAAAATGCATGACGAGCTGTATACCAAGAACTCCACAGAAAGTGAGAACTACGATGGAACCTCAGACTCGTACACATGATGAAAAATAGAGTTTGATCCTGAATGCAAACATCATAACGTCATACACGATGCACACAAAAACCTTTATTTATTTATTTTTTTTATTTTTTATTTTTTTATTTTAAATTTAAAATGCAAACTTAATACTCAAAATAAAAACTAAAAAAAATAACTAGCAAACAAAATGCACCACACACACATTTATCACATACAAGATATGAAATGAATAAACGCAGATATAATAAATGCATGAATATGCATGAATTCATGATCAGATAGGCAAACAAATACCAATAGCCGTCCGAAGCGACTCAAACCTCATCGCATCTAGTGGTTTCGTAAGTAGATCGGCTAATTGGTTGTCAGTAGAAACATGATCTAAGGAGACAACATGTGTTTCAACAAGTTCACGAATAAAATGATGTCGTATGTCAATATGTTTTGTTCGAGAATGTTGAATGGGATTCTTAGAAATATTTATAGCACTGGTATTATCACAGAAAACAGTCATGGTCCCTTGATTAATCCCATAATCACTCAGCATCTGCTTCATCCAAAGAAGCTGAGTGCAGCAACTTCCAGCTGCTATGTATTTGGCATTTGCCGTGGATAGGGATATGAAATTTTGTTTCTTACTTAACCAGGCTACTAGATTGCTACCCATGTAGAAACAGCCCCCAGAAGTACTTTTTCTATCATCTGCATTCCCCGCCCAATCGGCGTCGGAATAGCCAGCCAAATCAAGATTAGAATTTCTAGAATAGAAAATCCCTAGATCAACAGTACCACTCACATATCTAATGATGCGTCTAACAGAGTTTAAGTGTGATTCTTTGGGATCTGCCTGAAATCGAGCACACACTCCAACACTAAAAGCAATGTCAGGTCTAGTAGCTGTGAGATAGAGAAGACTACCTATCATGCTTCGATATAGGGAAGGATCTACACTCTTACCTGAAGGATCATGACCTAACTTCAAGCTAGTGCTCATAGGTGTCCTAGTATGCTTCTTACTATCTAACCTAAACCGCTTAACTAGATCCTTTGCATACTTAGACTGTGAAATAAACAAGCCATCCTCAGTCTGTTTCACCTGAAGTCCAAGGAAATAACTCAACTCACCAACCATACTCATCTCAAATTCTTGCTTCAAACACTCAGCAAACTCATATGCTAGAGATTCAATAGGAGAACCAAAAATGATGTCATCGACATAAATTTGATAGTGATAGTTTCTTCAATGTGTCTAATAAATAAGGTCCTATCAGCACCACCTCGGGAGAAACCATGTTCCTCAAGATATGACGTAAGTCTCTCATACCAAGCTCTAGGAGCTTGTTTCAGACCATAGAGTGCTTTGTGGAGTTTGTAGACATAGTGGGGAAACTTTGGATCAACAAATCCTTTTGGTTGTTCCACATAGACTTCTTCTTGAAGAAATCCATTCAAGAAAGCACTTTTAACGTCCATTTGATGTAACTTGAATCCTAAGGTACATGCAACAGCAAGCAGAATTCGAATAGACTCAAGTCGTGCAACAGGTGCAAAAGTCTCATCAAAATCAATTCCCTCAACTTGAGTATAACCCTAAGCAACTAATCTGGCCTTATTCCTAGTTATAGTACCTTGGTCATCTGTCTTGTTCTTAAAGATCCACTTAGTACCAATAACGTTACAATTCTCAGGTCTGGGTACTAAGATCCACACATTGTTTCTAGCAAATTGATTGAGTTCCTCATGCATTGCATTCACCCAACACTCATCACTAAGGGCCTCTTCGACTTTCTTAGGCTCTACTTATGAAACATAGCTAGTATATGCTAGATTGTTCAGTACTCTCTTACGAAGCCTCATACCTTCATCCAGATTCCCAATGATATTATCCTTAGGATGATTAGACTTGACCCTAGTTGATGGTTCCTTAGGGATTGTGTCTTGATCTTGTGGATGTGTTTCCTTTTCAGGAGTTTCAGGAATTTTAAGAGATGATTCAGGCACAATCGATTCAGTAGGATCACTAGACCTTATAAGATTACCATTTCTATCATAATTTTCAACATTCTCCCCCTCACTCACACCATCATCTATCACAACATTGACTGACTCCATCACAGTACGAGTACGTGAGTTATATACTCGGAATGCTCGACTATTTCTAGAATACCCTAAGAAGATTCCTTCGTCACTCTTAGATTCAAACTTACTCAAGTTCTCTCTATCACGCAAAATGTAGCACTTACTTCCAAACACACGAAAGTATTTGACAGTAGGCTTTTTACCCTTTAGAATCTCATATGGAGTCTGATCGGTTTTGGGTTTTGGGTCTAAGGTAGACTCTATTAATTATGTGTCATGCAGTATTAACAGCTTCTCCCCAAAAATGTAAGGCTAGCCCCTTGTCATGAAGCATGGCTCTAGCCATGTCCTGAAGAACACGATTCTTCCTTTCGACCATCCCATTTTGTTGAGGAGTGATAGGGAAAGAGAACTCATGTAGTATCCCTTCATCCATGCAGAAGCTCTCAAGATTGAAATTTTCAAACTCTTTTCCATGATCACTTCGCATTCTGGACACTTTGTGATTGAGTTCATTACTAAGCCGTTTACACAAAGATTTTATAAGGTCACATGCATCAGATTTTTCCCTAAGCAATTCTACCCATGCGAACCTCGAGAAATCATCTACCACAACCAGAATATACCGCTTACCTCCTAGACTCTCAGTCTTAGATGGTCCCATTAAATCCATGTGTATCAATTCCAGGGGTCTTTTGGTCAAAATTTTAGAAGTCTTTTTATGGATTCCTTTAATTTGTTTACCCAGTTGACATGGTCCACACACAACATTTTCACTATGACCTATTTTAGGCAAACCATCTACCAACTCCTTTTTAGCCAGTTGAACTAGACTCTTATAGTTTAAATGACCTAATCTTTTATGCCAGAGTTCACTCACATCAATTTTTGCACTCCTACACACATAGTTAGAATTAGGTAGGACTCCATAACAGTTATTAGACGTTCAAACCCCTTCAAGGACGACCCCGCTGAATGAATCATACACGGTACATCTCTTTTCCACAAAGCTAACCTCAAAATTAGCATCACAAATCTGACTAATACTTAACAAGTTCGACTTTAAACCTTCAACATAAAGCACATTTGAGATCACAGGTAATCAATGTATTTGTACAGTACCTTTGCCAAGAATAGGTGCAGAGCCCCCATCTCCAAAGGTAACCATACCCCCATTGCATTCATCAAGAGTAGTGAATAAAGCCTTGTTACCACACATATGCCTAGAACAAGCACTATCAAGGTACCACATATTGAAATCTTGGGATTTTAATGCAACATAGCAATTTACCTGACCTGAAAGTCCAGCTAGATCCTCCTTTTTAACCTAAACTTTCTTAGATGACGTGGTACTTCTAGTCAGTCTAGTAAGCATCTCAGTCAAATGACTAACCTAATTAGTCAGAAAACTGACCTGACTTGGAATATTCTGATTTCTACGCTCATTGCCTAACTTATAACATCTAGGCCTAGTGTGTCCTAGAGCTCCACAGTGGTGACA
>NW_019267410.1:122751-123493 GCF_002742605.1 Olea europaea var. sylvestris | reverse complement strand
AGAGGCAGAAATGAATACAGTTTTAGATGGACCAGCACCATGTGTATTACCCTCAACATATCCTAGACCTTTCATATCTCCCGTAGGCTTATTCATTCCCAAAATATCATCCAATTTCTTAGTTCCACTTATGAAAGTCTGAAGATGAGCATTAGATTTCTCCAATTCACTAGTTAATGTCTTAACCTTGTCTTCCAACTTCTCATTGACACCTTTTAACTCACTGACGCTCTTAAGTGAATTCTGGAGATTACTAGCATGTCTCTCTTTTTCTCTTTCAAGTTCATCAACCTTTTTGAGTAGGGCTTTATTTATCTTTTTGATTTTAAGACTCTCCTTGAACAAGAGTTGATAGGCCTCATGTATGTCTATGTCATCATCATTCTCATTACTAGAATTATTGTTGTGAAGTTCTTTCTCAACCTTGTCACTTTCCTTATCAGATTCACTCTTAACAGTCGACACAAATGCCATATAGTTCCCTTCATCTTCACTACTAGATGACTCCTACCTATCACTGGTCTCAGACTTGTTATCGGTAAGTGAAACAACTAAGGCCTTACCCTGCCCCTTTCTTTGATTCTTCTTATAACTAGGGCACTCATTCCTATAGTAACCTATACCTTGACATTCATGGCACCTAACCAAACGTGGTTTATCACTAGAACTTTTATTGTTAAACCTTTCAATTTTTTCTTTTGAGAATCTGCTAAGAACTCCACTTTTTCTATCCTGAGGCTTT
>NW_019267410.1:101619-122636 GCF_002742605.1 Olea europaea var. sylvestris | reverse complement strand
AATTTTGCATAAAATTCATCAAAGGTTTCGTCATCTTTCATCCTCACTTCTTCAAACCTAGAAGCTAGCATTTGTAATTTCGAGTTCTTTACCGTTTTAGTTCCCTCATGTATAGTTTCAAGAATATCCCACACCTCTTTAGTAGTTTCGCACATTGACACTCTCCTAAACTCTTCGGGAGACACGGCATAAACAAGGCATGAAGTCCCTTGCTATTCCAATTACACTCAGCTATCTCATCCTTAGTCCACAGTGATATATCAGTAAGGTTAACAGTTCCTGATACGATAGTGGAGGAAGGTTTCCAGCCATTTTGCACACTCAACCAAACATGCTCATCTAAGGACTTAAGAAACGCAGGCATTCTAACCTTCCAGTAAGCATAATTACTTTCGTCAAAGTACGGAGGTACAGAAAGTGATTGACTCATCTAGACAACTATGGGTCAGGACTCGAGATTTGGCTCTGATACCATTTGAAAAGGCTATAGTTCGACCCAACCAACACCTAGAGGGGAGTGAATAGGTGTCTATGCGGAATTTAACAATTTAATTAAGTTATGCAACAAGTCACATAAATTAAACGTTGTCCAGATTCATTCACATGATTTAACTACCTATGTTGAATTGCCGGTTGAATTGAAATTGACAGAAAGCAATAAATAACACAAAAATTGTTGACAGAGAAACCCCAACTGGGTAAAACTCCGGGCACAAGCCAGTAGGGATTCACTATAGAAGACTCCAACTTACAGTACGCCAGACATGACTGTATCTAACAACACTCTAACCTCCTTACTGTATCAACCAAAGCTCTCCTGGATTCTGCAGATCTGCGCCAAAATCCCAGCCTTGTATTTCTTCTATTTTCCGTGAATCAACAAGAACTCCAGTTCTTCAATCAACCTCCTTGTCGGATCTTCAATTAACTGATCTTCTGGAAGTAGTGAGGATTTTTGATAGGTGTTTTGTTTGAAAAGGTGTTTGATGTTTTTTTTCTTCAATGAATCATATGGTGAAAAGTTTTGCAATTGATCCTTTGATAGAGAGGAAAATATTGTGTTATGTGTTTTGCCAAAGGTTGTTAATGAAAAGCGGAATTTTTGTTTATATAGTAGGTCGTTTTTTGTAGTATGGAGCGTTTAAAATTCGCGAGGAAGGAAAATTACCAAACGCCGGATGACACTGTCGCTCGAGCGAAGTGCCGGCGAAACTCTAGTGACGCACTTTCGCTCGAGTGAAGTGGTGGCGAAACTCCAGCGACGCATGTTCTGTTATTTAGGCCCGAGCGAGGTCAGGGCGAAACTCTAGCACCAATCTTGCGCCGTTTTCATCTTCAAAGCATCCAACTTTACCCTAGACCTATACGTTAATTATTGCAAAATTGCAACACAAGTCCCTGAACTTTTAGACATTGACAAATTGGTCCTTGACTTTACAAACTCGACAAATTAGTCCTTTTGGTCACAGATTGCCAATGATAACATTTTCCTAACACCTTTAAATCAAGTTATATTTTTCTCTATCCTATTTTCAACAATACAATCTTTTATCAAATAACATTACACGTAAATCGAATTTTTTTTTCAACCACACATTCTCAAATCAAGACTCTTTTGTTCCCTATCCTTTCAAAGAACTAATTTAGATGAACATTGCTAGATGACATTGTATGAGTTGTTAAAATCCATGCCATTGATTGTTTAACGTGTTGCAAAATCAATGTATAAAAAATTGTCAATACACAAGAATGTCATTCATGATGTCAAAGTTAATATACATGTAGCAAGATTGTCTTTCAAAATCATTTTTTCTATATATACATTTTCAATCATACATTTATACAAAAAAATATTTGATATGAAAATTTAAAATATTTTTCTATTTTTTAATTACACATTTCCCAAGAATTCACTATTCAAAACGATCTTTTTTCCCCCCAAAAAAAATGCCAGTCAAACAGAGGCCAAATTTCATAAATTCAAACTTTAGTGTAGTGGCAGGTAGGAGACTACTCTAATCATTGGCCAAGCAGAACAAAATCATTTAGCATCTTTATTGGGGATTTAAGCCTCTAACCAAAGGAAAATAAAGAAGAAAAAATTTATTTATTTAGATGGCTCTCCATTTATTATTTTTTCCTAGAGCACTTTGCATATGCACTGCAAGTATTTATAAATCGACAAAAAATATTAAATTAATTTTTATTTACACATATTTTAGATATATAAGTACTACCCACTTATCAATCATTGATTTTATTTATTTAAAAATAAAATCGTTTATAATCACTTTTCAAACAAGCTCAAAATCTTTAATATATTATAATTTCTTTACAACGAGAATCATTTTAAGAACGATTTTATACGTGCAATATATGAATTATTCCAATAACATGCTTATTAGTTTGAATTTAATAAGATATATTTATATATCTTATTGAACAGGTACGGGGCACTTAAATTACATATATTAATGCAAGAATAATGCTATTTTGTCATAATAGGTGTTGATGAGATGTGATTAGATAAAAAGGCTAATTGTATTTTAAACAGTTCAATGATATGTTGTCATGTGACTTTATGTCAAGAGTTATTCAATCATTATGCCCACGTAGCATGAGGCCATCTCAAATAGGTGCCCTATTGCACAAAATTTTATCAAAACTTGGTGCAAATCTCCCTCCAACATTTGCACCATTTTGATACAAAAAATGGTGCGATGAATAGTGTTGGACTAAACTGCAACCTTTGCACCATTTTAGTGCAAAATAGTGCAATTGCACTATTTTTTCCATCAAATGGACTGCACTATTTTTTCCATCAAATGGTGCAATGTCCGTTTTGTCTTTCTTTTTAATTTTTCAAAGATAATGGTTAAGGGTGTCATTTTTGTTATATAATAATAATAATAATAATAATAATAATAATAATAATAATAATAATTACATGATTAATTATATTATTAAATTTTATTATTTTTAATAATATAATTAATAATAATTAAGATTTTTTAATTTAGTAATTATTTTTGTAAATTTAACGTAATTGTTTATAATAAATTAATAATATAATCAATTATTTTCTTCAATTTAACATAATATATAAAACACGTGAATGATTTAGTAATCAATAATAATTCAATATATCTATTAATTTAATGAAGTTATGATTTAGTAATTTATATAGTTATAAAATAAATAAATAATTTTTTAAAATAAATACATTGTCAAAAATCGAAAGAATGAATAAAACAATAAAACACTGTTAATTTAGTGTAAGTTTTGGTGTAATGGTTGGAAATGAATTTTGATTTTGTATAAAATTTGATACAAATATGGTGCAAATTTTGATACAGCACTGGAGATGGTCTGAGTGTGAATACAATGCACTAAGCGTTTGATATATATAATTAGTGTACACAATGCATTAAGCTTTGTCATCCATTATTTGGGAAATTAAAGAGTTTTGAATGGTATTTTTTTGAGAATGTGTAGTTAGAATTAAATAAAACTTTTATTGATTTATGTGTAGAATATTTGATTGTGTGAATGTGCAGTGAATAATGATATTATAGCAAACAATTTAAAATTTTAAAGAGGGCCAAATAGACATTAAGTCTTTGTGGTATATAATGTACGAAATATTTCTTTAATGTTGGAGGACTGTACAAGCTTATTTATAAGGGTAAGAAACCCTGTACATACAAATGAAATAAAATGAAAACCTTCTATATTTTTCGGTGTATTCATTAGATTGTTGTAATGCCTTATGTAATTTCTTTTATTTTCTCTTAATTTATATTTTATAGGAAATTTTATGCATTTTTAGTCGAAAAAGCCAAAAAAAAATAAAGGTGAAGTATTTTATGTTTTATAGGACAATTTTTGAGTTTTTAGTCGAAAAAGCGAAAAAAGTAGTGAAGAATGCTTTGCAGATTTAAAAGACAAAAGACATTAAGTTATCAAGTGCTAAAGAATTGGTGAAGATCTATAAACACAAAAAAGATTGTCACAACGTCGTTTAATAGAGAATTAAGTACTATCAATCATCATCATTGATTCATTGATGATCACGATTCACCAAATGCATTGGACAACGAATTAAGGAATCTCTACCACATGAATAACATTACAGTAGACTATTGGACTAAAACATAAAAAGACTAACCATGACAAAGGCATGTTAGAATCATATGATCAGGGATGAACACGATTCGACTTGAATGATTTTTGAGTTATCTTCAAGCCATACCATTTAAAGCAATTAGAAATTCATTTTATTAGTTGTATATCGACATAACTGTCGAACACCACACACCATTTTTATATTTAATTTAAGTGGCAAAAAAAAAAAACTAAAAATAGTTATGATGAAATTTGAAGAAACTTTTTGGATTTTGAGGAAGATTGTATTATGAGTAAAGAAATATTGTTTGTTAAAAAAAAAAGTATGTGTGAGTGTTAGAATCATATGATCAGGGATGAACACGATTCGACTTGAACGATTTTTGAGTTATCTTCAAGCCATACCATTTAAAGCAATTAGAAAAATTTCAAACTAAACTAAACTATTATATTTTTCAAATCCAAACTATTTTTTAAGTTTGATTTGATTTCAAATTATGGTTTTAACGATGTAAAATAACATATTTGAAATAAGTGAAAAAATAAATGCATATGTCTAAAATTCCACTATAACACTTGAATCGAAAACCGTTCAAGTATGAATTGATGTACATGATTATTTACATAATTTTTATGGATTGATGGTGTGTCAAAAAGAAAGAGGTAAGTTTATTATTATTACTATTATTATTTTTAGTTTGGTTGATGAGATTTGAGAACTGCTATATGTATAGAAAATTGTTACAAACGCTGAGCTGTCCTCATATTCATCTGTGGTCATTTGCATATTTGCTATCTCAATAATGATAAAATGAGGATAGCTCAACATTTGTAAATATTTCTTTTATACTTTTTTGTACAAGTAACTTCACATATGAGATTTTGATCTAATCAAATCTCGCATACATTATTTATTAATAAAGGGCCGTGCTCTTGTGTTCTAGCTTCTCACATGGGCCTCCATGATCAGCGTGAGGCCTTTCATGTGAGGGGACTGTAAATTTAAGGCTTAACCCATTGATAAATGAAAAAATCCTTTGAGCAGGGGGGCTGTATAATCTTTGAGCCTGTAGCTTGGCTCAAAGGCAAGGTTGTTGATAAATAAAAATGTAAATTGTTATGTAGGCAGAAGTAAAAATAATATCCAAATTTAAAAAATGGTGAATAAATTAACCCGTGTGTCTTATCGTTGGGGGTACTTTTTAAAATAATCAAGTCAAAGCACCAATTTTCCACATTGACCAACTTTTTTTTGTCATTCATCAAAATGGTCTTTTGAAGGGTAAATGTCAATTTTGTTCTTGTTATGTATTGTAATTACAAAAACATATCATTTGTCCAAAAGACAATAATATCCTCTTTAAAAAAGTAATAAATCCAAATAATCCCACTTAAATCTAAAAACGAAATCACTCTTCTTATCAGATTTTCAACACAGTTAAAAAGAAATTTCCTCTTCCATCTGCTTGAACATTGAAATCTCAAAAAATTATCAAAGCCTCAACAAAAAAATATTACTCACAATTGGCACTTGAATTTGGTAAGTATAATACATATGTTTAATTTTATTTTAGTTAAATTAGTACATTGTTTGAATATTTAAATTTTATTTCAACATAGAATTTTAGAAAAATGAAAGATTACAGTCTTGAATGGATGTAAAAAAATTTTTTTTAGCAAAAACGAAGAAAAAATTCATCTGTGCAGATGCAAATAGCCGGATTTTTATGTCCGGGCTGGATGTTTAACAGCCGGCCCCCATTCTGCAAATAGCCGGATTTTTATGTCCGGGCTGGATGTTTAACAGCCGGCCCAGAATGGGGGCCGGCTGTTAACAGCCACAGCCTGCTCGAACTGTCCGGGCCGGCTGTTACACGTAATTCTTTTTCTCCTTTTATTCTCATAATTACAATTTTTTTTATTAAATGATGTTTCGTAATGCAAATATGGGATCAGCTGTTGTCCCGATTTATTACTTTGGAAAATTTGAAAATAATGACAATGATCAATGGGTGTGGAAATGGACGAGTGAAAAACATGGTTGTACTGCAATTGTAATAACATCCAGTACATCATATGCAGAAATGTACAATGAGATACAGAACTTGTTGAAAGTCGATCCATCTGAGTACGCTATGGAATTGGGATTTCTAATGGGCAAGAATACATCCATTTCAATTCCACCTATAACGATTACTTTTAAAGTTGAAATGAAGGTTTTAATTGAAATGAATCAGAAACGTGCGATTCCTCTTTGCGTAACTTTGATGAAAAAGAATGTCCCCAAGAGTGAACAGGTAGATTTCGATGGAGGGGATCGTAATGTGAATGAATTTTGGGACACAGTGGAAATAGTGCGTGATGATATTGTAGCTATTCCAGAGACAGTTGCTCCTTACCATGATGTCACTGTTACACACAAAATTTGCTCGGTAGTTCAAGACAATGAAAGATAAAATGACTTTACAAATGAAAATTTGATTGCTTTATCCCGTTTGAGACATGCGTCGAGTGGGAGCTCACAGGCTAGATCGAGTGCACGGTCCTCTAATTGTTCGCGTATAGTCCCCGATGATGAAGATTTGTATGTCGAGCAATTGTTTGACATGAAGAAAGATTTGCAGGAAGCTGTTCACCGGATTGTTTTGAAACACAATTTTGAATTTAAAGTGAGAAATCAAACAAGTCGACTTACACAATGGTCTGCGTTGACAACAGTTGCCTTTGGCGTTTGGGAGCAACGAAAATGGACACGAATGAGTTCTTTGTGGTTTGTAAGCATGCACGGGAACATGCTTGTAAAGTGGGTATTTGTCGAAATGATCACAGGCAAGCCCGATTATGGTTCATTGGTCGAGAAGTAATGCACAAATTTCAGGACCCACAAACAATCTACAGACTTTCGGACATTATTAATGACGTTCGTCGAGAGTACGGGGTGATCATGAGCTATCAGAAGGCTTGGAAGGCCAAAGAATGCACGTTGGAGGACTTGATGGGTTCGACCAAGGGGAGTTATGCTAAATTGGCCAGATATTAATTTCAATTATTTATTTAATTATTTATCGAATTTTTATCTAATGTGTGATTAATTATTTAATTCAATTGTTAATTTTTCATTTTCTTAATATTGTTTATTTAATTATTTATATTATAATTATTGTTTATTTAATTGGTCAGGTTTTGTTATAATAACATGGGAAGAATTAATACTGAATCGGCATTTTTTATTGAGAAGGATGACGAGAATCGTTTCAAGTATTTCTTTATGGCCCTTGGACAATGCGTTCGAGGATTTCGAAACGCAATGCGACCCTTAATTCTAGTGGACGGTACAACCCTTAAGGCGAGATACGGGGGCAAGTTGATTATTGCAACGTGTCAAGATACTAACATCCAAATTTACCCTCTTGCATTCGACATAGTTGACGGAGAAAATGATTTGGTAATGCGTTGGTTTTTCTTGAAGTTGAGGGAAGTACTTGGGGATGTTGAAAACCTTGCATTCGTATCCGACCGAGGGCAGTCAATAATTAACAGTATTGCCGAAATCTTCCCCGAGGCACATCATGGTTATTGTATGTACCATATACAAAGAAATCTCAAGACCAAGTATCGAGGAAAAGGCATCGTTACATTGTTTAGGAGAGCTGCAGAGGCTTACAGTTTTCTAGAGTTTGGAAAGTTTATGGTTGAAATCGAAAGTTGATCATATGATGCATGGGAGTATCTGACGGAGATGGGGATCGAACATTGGGCACGATCACATTTTCCAGGACGTCGATACAACATGATGACGTCGAACAATGCGAAGTCGCTCAATGCCTTATTTAAGAAGGATCAAGAGTTATCAATTCTCGCAATGCTTGAGAACATTCGTGACAAGTTGTAACAGTGGTTTCATGATTGTCATGAAGAATCACAGAGTTGCACAAGTGTGCTAACCCCGACTCAGGAAGATAAACTCTTCAAAACTTTAGAGGTGGCAAGGAAGGTATATGTAGAACCACTAGATCAGTTTCGCTTCTCCACGAGATGTGCACGTAATTTCGGATACATCGTCGACTTGAATGATAACACGTGCACGTGTAGACAGTTTTAGTTGGAGAGTTTTCCGTGTACACATGCAGTGACGGTGGCTATGTATAGAGGAATTCCACCACACACCTTATGCAGTGCTTATTACACGATTGGTTCTTGGAGAACAGCATATGCCGAAACCATATTTCCTGTACCGAATGAAGTCGAGTGGAAGTTCCTGATCACATTCTCTCATTGAATAACTTGTTGCCACCAGCAGTCAGCCCACGTACTCCTGGACGTACACGTACGTCTAGAATATCATCGACCGGGGAATTTTTTCGGCCTCGTAAGTGCGGCAGGTGTGGTGCAACAGGACATACTAGAAAATTTTGTACAAATCAGATCCCTCTGCATGACAACGTAACAAATGTATAATTGAAATTTATGTAACATTATTTATAACATTGATATTAATTATTCACGCATATTCTTAATGTTAATTATTTATGTTAATTGTTAGATTTAGTTTTTTTATTTTAATATTTCATTAATTAATTGCGTAATATTTGAAGTTAATCTTTTTTAAAACTCAGTGCATTCTCCACAATATACCCAAACATTATAAATACGTCATGAAACATTTAAATAAACACATAAACTAAAAAAAAAATTAAATATTAAAAAAATAATATATGTTTTACAATTATTTCGTAATTACAAATGAATTAATGAAATATACAATATTTAAACGTTACAATATGTACAATTATTTTAAAAAAACATGACTCAATATCTACGAATCATCATTAAATTCAAATAAATCACAAGCTAATTTATTTCTTCAATTTTGTATCCATGCCTAGTTGATTGCGTCAACCTTTTGTGTTACACTAAAAAATTAATGTACTTGATAGCGAATATGCCGCAATTACCCCTACAATTATAAAATATCGTATTAGCACTTACAAAATATTCTAACTAGAACGTAAGTTGTAAATTACAAAAATAAAATAATAAACACTTACGATATTTGCTGTCTTGCCATCGTCGTGTCCCGTACAGTGACTAGTCTGTCCTGCACAGTAATGTTCGCTCGTCTAGCTAGCATGGGGACGATCACAGACACCGACTCCAGATTTTGCTTGAGCTGACCTTGTGTCAGGCATGAATGATCGGGGTTATACACATACATAGTCGAGTCGGCAAATACAATCTCCACTACAATGTAGTGATGATTGACACACACCAGAATGTACAGATGCGTACAACCCTCCCATGGCTTTCTCCCGACACTCAGCCACATCCCTACGACCCACTCCATAATGTATGTAGGCACCGTGTACTCGCTACCCATAGCTTGCAACGTCTGGTACTCAATAGCAACGGTACGTATGAACTCAGTTCTGCACAGTAATGTTCGCTCGTCTAGCTAGCATGGGGACGATCACAGACACCGACTCCAGATTTTGCTTGAGCTGACCTTGTGTTAGGCATGAATGATCGGGGTTATACACATACATAGTCGAGTCGGCAAATACAATCTCCACTACAATGTAGTGATGATTGACACACACCAGAATGTACAGATGCGTACAACCCTCCCATGGCTTTCTCCCGACACTCGGCCACATCCCTACGACCCACTCCATAATGTATGTAGGCACCGTGTACTCGCTACCCATAGCTTGCAACGTCTGGTACTCAATAGCAACGGTACGTATGAACTCAGTATTCAATATGAGTCGGTTAGGAATGTTGAACGATCTTGGATGTCGTTCAACTCGATCTCGTAGCAAATCCATAGAGAAGTTAATGTGCTGCACAAATTAAAAAAGGAGTTATTTAATTTCATAAATGCAAAACGCAAAAATATGTATACGTAATAAATAAAACTATTACTACTTTACTTACCTCATCGGCGAGCCAAGCCCCCGAAGTTGTGATGTCGTGAAACCACTTGTAAGCATTCGAGATCGTCTTATGAGCAATCCTGCGACTGACTCTGAAAAATAATTAAAAAAGGAGTTATTTAATTTCATAAATGCAAAACGCAAAAATATGTATACGTAATAAATAAAACTATTACTACTTCACTTACCTCATCGGCGAGCCAAGCCCCCGAAGTTGTGATGTCGTGAAACCACTTGTAAGCATTCGAGATCGTCTTATGAGCAATCCTGCGACTGACTCTGAAAAATAAGAAAAAAATTGTTAAGTAAAAATATAGATGTGTCAGCATCTGCGTAATGTACTAATCCTTAACGAATAATACAATACTTACCCGGGCATAAGTGCTTTCCACTCCACCTCGAACGCTTTCCACTTGGCGTGGTCCACCTCCCTGAATAAATTCGGGTGCGTGCTGTCTACGAACCTCCTCCTTTTCGCCTCCGCGGTAAACGGAGACACGACGTACTGTGATGGTGCCCTCGGCCTCTTGCTGACCACCAGCTCCGGCACATCAACAGTACGCGAAACCCTCCCAATATCCGACACTCCCTCACCTACCATCGGGACCACCTCTTTCGACCCCTCCGACACAGAAACTACTTTCGGCGAGTGTGGCGTCTGATATGGTACCCTCTCTACCTCGGATACCCCCTCCTCCTCCTCCGACACCCTCACGACCTCCGCCTCGGGTAACCCCTCCTCCTCCGGCACCCTCTCCTCCTCTAATACCCTCACGACCTCCTCCGACGACACCCTGACAACCTCCACCTCCAGCACTCTCTTGATCGCTGCCTCGGGTACCCCCTCCTCCTCCGGCACCCTCTCCTCCTCCGATACCCTCACGACCTCCTCCTCCAATACCCTCTCGACCCCCTCCTCCAGCACCCTCTCGACCCCCTCCTCCTCCGACACCCTGACGACCTCCACCTCCGGCACCCTCCCGACCGCCACCTCGAGTACCCCCTCCTCCCTCTCCATCGGGGCCTGATCCTCCATATCTATCGGGCCATCGAGATATGAAACTAATGCATCATCCCATGCCCACAACGAGTCAACATACCCCTTTTGACCTCCTCGACCCCTCCGTCCCGATAGCCGCCTGCCCTTCCGTCATCCCCTCCACCTGTCCCTCCGTCACCCCCTCCGTCCTGATAGCCGCCTGTCCCTCCACCACCCCCTGCATCCCGATACTCGCCAGTCCCATGCAGGCCTACTATGTCGCCCCATATCGCTACGACCTCAGCATAAAGGTCAGCTAAACCGACCTGTACCATCCTGACATCACGTCGTAAGTCAGCTACTTCGCCTCGTAAGCCAACTACGTCGCCTCTGATCTCCATCATAAGTTGGAACATATCATTGATAGAAGCACCCTGACTACGTGCAGCTGATCCATGTGGGAGGTGTCCAGACGCAGGAGACGGTGATTTCATGCAGGGAGGTGACACTCTCGACGGAGGTGATCGCATGTAGGGAGGGGACACCCTCGACGGAGGCGACATCCTCGGAGAATGTGACACCCTCGGCAGAGGCAACATCCTCGGGGAATGTGTCACCCTCGGTAGAGGTGATAGTCGACGGCGCTCCTGAAAAAAGAAACATTACAAATCAATAACTTCATTAAAAAATTATAATGATAATCAAGATATTATATTCAATTAACATACCATGTCCCGATCGACGATGAACACAGCCCTCTCTTGAGCAGCACGATCTATCAACAACTCACGGATATAAGTCTAATCCTCCTCCTCGATCGATGGTATCAGCTCGGTGAGGACTTCAACCTAACATATTGACATTTCAATGAATTACTGACCACGTATCCAGCTTCGAAATGACATACAACAGAAAGCGCAAATATATAATACGTACCTCAAGATCGTCTAGGATAACTTATAGCCGTTTTGCAAGGAGTTTGTCTTGTGTTCGCCAGCGGTGCATCCGAGGGATGCATGTATCCCCTATCCTCGCATACCGACCGACCAGAATGGGAACAGTCTCGTAGACCCATATCTACAACAATTACGATTATTATATGTACAATTTAATAAAAAAATGGATAACGCATTATGTTAAACATTTACCTGCAAAGCTAACGGCAGGTCATATACATCGTACTTACGTTCCGACCTATCTCCCTTAGGCATCGAATGCCCCCTCCTGAAAACGTGTAACGTATCTGAAAAGCATCTCTCCCCTCACGAATAGTTGTTGAACGTATCGATGTCATCAACAACTTGCAAATGAAAAACGTCAATCGACGTCTTCCCGTGATGACACTTCAGTACGATCTCTAGTATAAATACCATATCCAACTTCAACTTGTCGGACATCTGGTCGCATCCCCTGAATGCATCTCCTAACTGCGCCAGTGTCACTGTCGTGTGCCCATTAAAGTAATCATTCGGCAAGCTCTTGTCTGTCGAAATATTGGCCCTCGCTGCCTCTTCGCCCGTACATCTCAATCCAGTGATGAGGGCAAACTCGAATATAGAAAATGTAGCAACTTTGCCTCCAAGATCAAAATGGAGGGCATCTCCGTCAACTGGCTTAAGCATCCGACACAGTAATGAATCGATCAACTATCCAGAGAATTGTACAGATCATAGTGAATACAGGGGCCATATGCAGGATCGATGTAATATCTTTACGTGCTCCTCGTCCAGTGAATCTAACACTGCTGTGAAGCTGGCAAAGTTACGTTCGACGTAACTGTTGTGAAGCTGGCAAAGTTACAGTTCGACGTAACTTTGCTAGGAAGTTGTCTCAAGGCGGCGTCCAAATGGTAATCTATCTTACAAAATTTCAAATATTAGAACATTTAAAACATAATATCACAAAATTCAACTAACCGAACTGTAAGTAATATACGCACGAAATAACAGATAGTAAAAAAAATGAATTAAAAATTACACAACAACTTATAAAAAAGGGAAAAGTCATTTTTATAAAATTATTTATTTCATAATTTATTTTAACCCATTTTAGAAATTAATTTCAATTCTTTATTTAATTAAATTTGATTATTTATATTTAATTACATATTTAAATAAATTATTTTGAAAATTTATATTTCTTACTTATTTAATTTGTTTATTTTATTTAAATGTTCATTATTTATTTCAATTGTTTATCAAAATTATTTATTTCGATTGTTTATTTGTTTATTTCACATTTATTTTAATGATTTATTGAATGCTTAATTTTAATTATCTATTATAATTGTATATTTAATTATTTTCTTTAAATTATTTATTGAACATTGAAGCGTAAATGTGTAATTATTTGTTATATTTTTCCTTAGTTGTTTATTCAATATTTATTTTAATTATTAAGCGAATATTTAATTATTTATTTTAAATGTTAGATATTTATTTCAATTGTTTATCTACATTTTAATTACTTACTTTGATTATTTTTATCAAATTATTTTTCATCTAATTGTTTCAATTGTTTATTTAATTTATTTGATTTAATTACTTATACCGATCGATTATTTACATTATTTATTGAACAAGAGCAAACACATTTCAATTAAACTTTAATTAATATTTTCAATATTAACATTTATTCATTTATCATTTAAATAATCATGTAATTATTATTTAAATGTTCATTATTTATTTTTGTGCATTTCAATTAATTATTTATTCCAATTGTTTTTCATTATTTGTTTCAATTGTTCATTTAAATTATTTGATTTAATTATTTATATGGAAAAATTATTTAAATTATTTATTGAACAAGCAAACGTAATTATTTAATTCAAATGTTAGAAATTTGTATCAATTAAATTTTAATTGGTATTTTGATTAATAACATTTATTTATTTATTTATCATTTAAATAATCATTTAATTATTATTTACATGTCCATTATTTATTTTTGTGAGAAATTAATTATTTATTCCAATGATTTTTCATTTCAATTGTTCATTTAGATTATTTAATTTAATTATTTAAATTATTTATTGAACAAGTAAACGTAAATATTTAATTATTTATTTAAAATGTTAAATTTCTTTCAATTAATCTGTAATTAAATTTTACTTGCGTATTTTGATTATTCACATTTATTCATTATTTATATTTTTCTTTTATCATTTAAATAATAATTAAATAATTATTTATCATTTAAATAATAATTAAATAATAATTTAAAGATATTAAAAAAAAGTTAAAACAGACGGGTCGTCTGTCACGCCATCTGTTAATAGGCGGCGTCTGTGTCGTCTGTTAACAGACGGCACCGTCTTTCCCATTTGGGGGCCGTCCGAAGATCGCCATTTTCGGCGATCTCCGGTACCTAAACCTTAAAAAATGTTAGTTTTTACTATTTTTACATATTCTACAATAATTTCTACCACTATTTCCAACAAAATAAACCTTTAACATAGATTAATGGGGGAAATTATGCAAACTTACTTTCTTCGCTTCTAATGGTGGCCAGTCGGTCTCCTCCCAAGAAAAACTCGTCGGTTTCCTTCTTTTCCTTCCATTCTTTCTCTCCTATCGTCGGTTTCAGATTTTCTTATCAGGGGCAGTTTTGGGTTTTCACTGTTTTTAAAGTTTTTACAAATTTTTTATTATTATTATTTTTTTAAACAGTGGTCAACGGCCATTTGGAAAATTGTATATTTTTTTTGCCTATCTGCCACCATTTCCTCCTTACCGTTGCTCCCAAAATAAACGCTTCGAATCGGCCAATTTTCCATACTTTTTAAGTTTCGTACTAATCCCGCAAAACACCACAACTATGGCGATCGACACCGTACCGCCACTCATAGCTGCCCAGCTAAAGTATCTCATCAGGCACTCCTCCTTTCCTGTCAAGTTACGTATATAATCACAAACACTATCTTGAACTATATATATATAATAATAATAATTCTGTTTAGCAAATGTAATATCGCAGGTGGAGAAAATGTGGTCTGGCTGCAAAAACCCTAGCTTTCTTGATCGCTTCACTTCACTGATCCCCTTCTATTAGAGGTAAGAGAAAAATCTGGAAAAATCTAATTTCTCATTCAACATACCAGAAAATGAAATGTACATCCAGATTAAGGCCCTGTTTGGTTCCCATTCTTTCCTTATTAAAATAAAAAATATGACCGTTATTCATCACATTAAGCCATCAAATTTGAATTTATATCTCTTGTGTGGACCGTAACGACTATATTTTTCATTCTCATTCTTCCAAAATGAGAAACAAACGGGGGCTAAATAGGAAAAGAAAAAGGCGAGAAAATTAGTTACAAGAACAGCTGTCCAACTAAACTAACTAAACTTGGCGCCAAAATGATTCCATTGACTCTGATACTCCCCCTCAAGATGGACTGTGCAGATCAATGACAGCCATCTCGGATAGCAAAGGGAAGAACATAGTAGCTGGTAACGGTTTTGTGAAAATGTCAGCAAGTTGATGAGTATTTCGAACTGGTAGCAACGTGATGCTCCCTTCATTGATCTTATCCCTCACAAAGTGGCAATTTATCTCAATGTGTTTGGTTCGCTCATGGAAAATTGGATTACTTGTGATGTGGATAGCAGCTTGGTTGTCGCAAAAATGAGCGCTGGAGAGTTGTCAGCAACCTGAAAATCTTTCAACAATTGATGAATCCAAATGAGCTCACTGGTTGTAGAGGCTAAGGCACAATATTCAGCTTCTGCGGATGATCTCGAAATTGTGCTTTGTTTCTTAGCTTTCCAAGAGACCATGGAATCACTAAGGAAGACACAAAATCCTGTCACAGATTTTCTTGTATCCAAGCAAGCACCCCAATCAGCATCAGCAAATGCACGAAGTTGAAATGAAGAGGATGTTGAAAACAAAATTCCCTGTCCTGGAGTAGCTTTGAGATATTGTAGGAGCTGGTGAATGGCATTTAAATGTGGTTTTCTAGGCTAAGCAACAAACTGACTCAACTTATGGACGACAAAAGTAATGTCTGGTCTGGAAATAGTCAAGTACAGAAGACGACCAATTAGTCTTCTATTTAGTGAAGCATCTGCAAGGAGCTCCCTCTCAAATGCACAAAGTTTAGCCTTGGGATCCATGGGTATAAGTGCTGGTTTACAGCCTAAAAATCCAGTGTCTTTTAGTAATTGCAGTGTGTATTGTCGTTGAGAGAGGAAAATACCCTTTTGTGAGGATGCAATCTCCAAACCAGGAAAATATTTCAAACAGCCAAGGCCCTTCAATTTGAATAAGCTGTGCAGTAAAAGTTTTATTGAATTGATGGTCTTCAAATCTGAACCAGTGATGATAATATCATCAACATAGACTAATAAAGCAACAAATGTATCTTTAGAACCTTTGGTAAATAGAGAATGGTCAGATTTTGACTAATTGAAACCATGTGTAGTGAGAGCAGTAGAGAATTTGGAAAACCACTGTCTTGAGGCTTGCTTTAAGCCATATATTGATTTGTGTAATTTACAAACCAACCTCTCCCCTTGTGCATCAGTTTTACTCTGCTTAGTATAACCCAATGGTAAATCCATATAGATTTCTTCAAAAAGATCAACGGTTAGAAAAGCATTGTTTACATCCATTTGAACAACTGCCATTTATTGATTGCTGCAATGGCAAGAAAGAGTTTGACTGTGACCAACTTAGCTATAGGAGAGAAGGTTTCAATAAAGTCCAAGCCCTCCTGTTGGGTATAACCTTTTGCCACTAAACATGTATTATATCTATCAACATTGCCATCAGATTTATGCTTGATTTTAAACACCCATTTGCAACCTATAGAGTGTTTATCTTTAGGTAAACGAACAACTGACCAAGTTTCATTGAGGTTCATTGCCTCCAACTCAATTTCCATAGCCTTTCTCCAATGATCAAATTTAACTGCCTAGTGATAAAACTGTGGCTCATAACTGGAGGAAATATTGAAGAGAAAGGTGTGATGGGAATGTGAAATTTTTTTATAAGATAGATATTTGCTGAGAGGGTACTGAGTATGATGGTCAATAGGTGTATTTGTTAGCAGATTGCAGTGATAGTCTTGGAGGTATGATGGGGTTTTGTGTGTTCTGCTTGATCTCCTATGAACTGAATTATGGGAGTAGGGGCGAATCCGGGAGTAGGGGCGAACCCAGGAGTTTGAGTCAGTACGGGCAGTCGTTGACCATTTACCGTTGGCTGCAATAAAATATTAAGAGTCCTTTTGATACCCATTTTTATTTTTGCAAAAAATACATTTTGGATTAGTGATTTGATGGAGAATGCGTGACTAAAAATAAATAATTTTTTTTTTGAATTTACGTGTAATATAATTTTATTGAAAAACGTATGGATGAGAAGAAGAAAGAAAAAATGTATTTTAAATAAATGGGAATCGAACAAGGTCTAAAGTATAAATATAACAATTAATTTGTTCAAATTGAACATATATAATTCTGTTATAAGAATCAACAGAATTCATCAAATGACATTATTAGCAAATTTTGTATAATACAAAGGAAGAGTGCGAATTCGAATATTTAAAATTGTTTGCATTAAAATAGTCAAAACATAACAAATATTATTTTGTTAAATTTAATGACACAATTCAAGAGGTACCATAATGGTTAAGTTTACAACGATCCTTGCTTGAGATCACCAGTTCGAATCCTCATTATCCCTCTCACTATTGAATTTTTCTAAAAATAATACATAATAAATCCATTGATAGAAGACTTGAACCTGAGACCTCAAGCATGTTTCAACTGACTCTCACCAACCCAGCTGCCATTGATGTTTGAAAATAAAATGTATTACCAAAAATATAAGGTAAAAATTTAATCTATTGTTAACAAAAAAAAAATTTCTCCCAGCTGATCTAGCTAGGGCGGCTGCCCTAGCTGGCAACCACCTAGATCCGCCACCATATGGGAGCATTTGGTTCTAGGTTTGAGTTGGAGTTAGGGGATATAGTGGCAGTAGTATCATGGACAATATCATGGCTAATAGTAGAAGGCATAGTGTATTGTTATATGGTGGAATAGTTTCAGTGTGACGGATAATATCAGTAGCTGATTTGGGCAAAACTAAGTTAGGAAAGGGATCAATCAGTTCATCATCATGGGAGATAGAGTGAAAAGGGAAAAGATGTTCATGGAATTTGACATCCCTTGAGACAAAGAAGGATTTTGAAACAATGTTATATAGCTTATATCCTTTAATGCCAGGTGGGTATCCAATAAAAACACATGCCCTGGCCCTTGGATAAAATTTTGGGCGATGAGATGATAAGGTAGAAGCAAAGCACAGGCTGCCAAACACTCTAAGAGACTGGTATTGGATGGGTGATTTATGGAGAAGACAAAAAGGAGTTTTATTTTGCAGGATTGGAGAGGGTGTCCTATTGATTAAGAAGGTGGCTGTAAGTATACAGTCACCCCAGAATTGAATAGGAACCCGGGATTGGAAAAATAATGCCCTTGCTACATTGAGAAGGTGTTGGTGTTTGTTGAGAGGTGTTGGTGTTTTCTCTCAACAAACGAGTTTTGCTCAGGCCTTTCAACATAAGAATATTGATGTATAACACCTGTTGAGGCAAAAAATTCAGCAAACTGAAGCTCTGGAGCACGATCAGATCTAAACTTCTTAATGGTTGTATGGAACCGAGTTTCAATCAGTGCAAAGAACCTGGGAATAATGAATTTTGCGTCTGATTTATGCTTCATCAGATAGACCTATGTAAAACGTGTACAATCATCAACCAATGTCAAAAAGAATTTGTGGCTAGAATATGTTGGGACATGGTAGGGACCCCAGGTGTCACAATGTATCAAGTCAAAAGCATTCTGGGATATATGATTGTTTGATACAAAAGATACTCTCCTTTGCTTGGCTAAAGGACATATGTGGCATGGATCTGAATTAAGGTTCTTTTGTCTACTACACATGGGAATCTGTTCTTTCAACATCTCTAATTTTTTAGAAGACGAGTGACCAAGTCTACAATGCCAAGTATGAGTGGTCACATTATTTGCATCAGAACACATAGAATTAACTGTATTACAAGTACTCAGATCATCCAATATGTATAGATCAGCCACCCTTTTTTATTAGTTTTGGAGAATGAAAAAAATACTTAACACAATTTAGCTGAAATAATATTGAGAATTTCTATTCATTCAACTGTATCTTTCATATACAATGGGAATGTGTATATATACAACTAAAAGGGAATCTTTTCCTAACAAATTTACACAGAGAGAGAGAGGTTGCTGTCAACAAATCTAACTTGCCCAACCAATTTCTTTCTAGATTATTCTGCCATTGCTCTGTCATCAATTCCATGTGATTATTTCTCCAGCTGTACAGTAAGTCCACGTGGTTTCCTTCTTGCCAATATTTCAGCTGCGCCATCTTCGACCCTGCTTCCTTCCAGTGTTCCAGCTGAGCTATCTTCTAACTTTAATAGCCCCCCGCAAGATGGAGAGTATATATCCATTACTCCCATCTTGGACATGCAAAAGTAAAAACTTTGAGAACTCAAAGCCTTAGTCAAGATGTCTGCAATTTGTAGTGTGCTATTGACGTGTTGGGTAACAATGCTGCCATCTTGTACCTTGTCTCGAATAAGATGGCAATCTAGTTCTATGTGTTTGGTTCTTTCATGGAACACCGGGTTTGTTGCAATGTGGATTGCAGCCTTGTTGTCACAATTTAAGACTGCTGCCTGAGGATGATCAACTTGTAAATCCTTGAGCAAGTATCTGAGCCAGGCAAATTCACAGCAAAGATTTGCCATTGCCCTATATTCCGCTTCTGCTGAAGATCGAGATATGACATGTTGTTTCTTTGACTTCCACGATATCAATGCTATCCCAATGAATACACAATAACCCGTTGTAGATCTTCTGGTGTCCGGACAAGCTCCCCAGTCCGAATCACAGTATCCTTCCAATTGCAGCTTTGAACTTGCGGGATAAAACAATCCTTGTCCAGGTGCTCTCTTGATATACCTGAGGACTTTATGAGCAGCATTTAAATGTGGAGTTCTGGGACTGTCCATGTATTGACTCAACAATTGAATCGAATATGCAAGGTCAGGCCTGGTAATTGTTAAATAGAGTAATCTCCCTATTAACCTTCTGTAGAGTGAAGGATCTGGAAGTAATTCTCCCTCATCCTTGCTGAGTCTCAAGTTCTGGTCAAGGGGGATTCTTGCAGGAGCTGAACCAAAAGTACCTGAGTCTGCCAAGATGTCTAGAGCATATTTTCTTTGACATATATATATCCCTTGTTTGGTCCTTGCCACTTCAATACCTAGAAAGAATTTCAAATTCCCAAGATCCTTAATTCTGAACTTATTGTTGAGACAAACTTTGAGATTGTTAATGGTGTTGATGCAACTTCCTGCCATAATTATATCATCCACATAAATTAGAATGATTGTGATGGAATTGCCAGTGGTTTTAGTGAATAAGCTATAGTCTGCTTTGGACTGAACAAACCCCTGTCCAATAATGAAATTTGAAAGCTTGGAATACCATTGTCGTGAGGCCTGTTTCAATCCATATAGGCTCTTCCATAGCTTGCAAACTTTGTTCCCATAGCCATCTGAATATCCAAGAGGTAATTCCGTGTAAACATCTTCATCCAAATCTCCATGCAAAAATGCGTTATTTACATCAAATTGGCACAGATTCCATTCCTTGATTGATGCTACTGCCAACAAGGTTCTGATGGTAACTACCTTGGCAACGGGGGAAAACGTTTCATGATAGTCAATCCCTTCTTGTTGCGTGAATCCTTTCGCCACTAGACGCGCTTTGAATCTTTCAATGCTCCCATTGGAATTGAATTTGATCTTATACACCCACTTGCATCCTATGGCTTCCTTTCCTGGTGGTAAATCGACCAAAACCCAAGTATTATTAAGTTCTAAAGCCTCAATCTCAGCTTTCATTGCAGCACAC
>NW_019267410.1:92284-98721 GCF_002742605.1 Olea europaea var. sylvestris | reverse complement strand
GTAGAGTCTAAAACATGGCTGACCAGTGCAGTAGCACTTCCATCATTGCTGCCAATGAAGTAGGGACTGCTAGGATGGACTGGATCATGGAAAATTGACTTGTTGCTTCCACCTGTTTGCTGTTGGTTTTGGTTTTGATTTGTTTTTGGGGAAGGATCTGTATTTTCAGAATTGGATCCCTCTTTCTCATGCTCTGATACCATATTAGTTTTGGAGAATGAAAAAAATACTTAACACAATTTAGCTGAAATAATATTGAGAATTTTATTCATTCAACCGTATCTTTCATATACAATGGGAATGTGTATATATACAACTAAAAAGGAATCTTTTCCTAACAAATTTACACAGAGAGAGAGAGAGGTTGCTGTCAACAAATCTAACTTGCCCAACCAATTTCTTTCTAGATTATTCTGCCATTGCTCTGTCATCAATTCCATGTGATTATTTCTCCAGCTGTGCAGCAAGTCCACGTGGTTTCCTTCTTGCCAATATTTCAGCTGCGCCATCTTCGACCCTGCTTCCTTCCAGTGTTCCAGCTGAGCTATCTTCTAACTTTAATATTTTTCCCTTACCAATAGTCCTCTGACTTTGCAGATCTTGAATAGTGCTATAATCAGTAAAGAAACTGATATTTATAGAGGAATTTCTGGTCAGTGAACTGATGGATAACAAATTGAACTTAAACTGGGGAACGTACTGCACTTCTTCAAGTACCAAATTAGGGCTGATTTTCACAGTTCCATTGAAATGAACAGGAATTCGTTCATGATTGGGCAAAGTGACATAAGCATTCTGAATTGCATTCATTGATTGGAATGCTGATTTTGTGAAACAACTATGCGCTGTTGCTCCGGAATCCATAACCCAATATCTATGGGAATTAAGCATTGGATTAAGAGAGATGGATAGACAAGTACCTGTTATGTGATCTCTATTAGCATCTCTTTTATCATCAACCTTTGCATTAGAGAAATGAGTACTCAGCATCTTCATCAGAAGTTGATATTGTGCAGGATTTAGAGTTCGCAAAGATTTTTGATTTGCAGGAGCATGATGGTTATTAGAAATTGACTTATTAGAAGCAATTTTCTGTTTAGCTTTATAACATTTTTCAACTGTATGACCATTGTAACCACAATAAGTGCATATAGATCTCTCCTTCCTCTGATATTTGTTGTAATCGTCAATTGCGGAACTGCTAATTGATGAGAAATTGCTTGATTGATTTTGAATCACAGCTTCGGTAGCCATGGTGAATGAATTCTGTTCGGAACGAAAACCAGAACTTCGAACAATCACGGAATGAATTCCGTTTGGAATGAAAACCAAAACTTCGAACAATCAAGGAATCGAAATGAGAAGATGAAGTTGCTCTGATACCATATTAGAGGTAAGAGACAAATCTGGAAAAATCTAGTTTCTCATTCAACATACCAGAAAATGAACTGTACATCCAGATTAATTAGGAAAAGAAAAAGGCGGGAAAATTAGTTACAAGAGCGGCTGTCCAACTAAACTAACTAAACTTGGCGCCAAAATGATTCCATTGACTCTGATACCTTCTGCCTTGACTATAGGGGATGTTATATATAACGCTGTATTTCCACTGGCAGCTCCGGATATAATTTTGGGCTTGAAGATGAAAGTTTTCGGCCGAATAATAGGGTCAATGAAACTGGGGACTCTTTAAGTCTTCTAAAAATTGTTTGGCTGATTGGAACAGCAAGGATCCAAGTCGGCTATTACGTCTTGCTGTTGAGCTTAGGTTAGGGTTTTTTTTTTTTTTTTGGTACTTTATAATTTCTGTAGTGCATGCAAAATTATACTGTTTTTTGATCTTTATGAATGGTCATGTGAGTTTGGGGTCTTTGTTTTATTTTGTATTCAAGGGATGTGTATATGACGTACCAGAAGAAACGTGTTGGAGAGGTTGACGATGATAGATTGAAATTCGAACTCAGCAATATGCTTTTGTGAGAGGTTTGTATTAAATGGGCTTTCCACTTATGGAGAAAAATATTGAGCTTTTTGTGCATTTTCTTTGCGTTTCCAGGTGTGTAAGTGTGAACACTTTTGTGCTAGAGTGCAATTATCTTTAGCTCTTTTCTATATCATTTGATGCTATACTTAGGCTGTATGGAAAATGCAATTCGAAATTCTTATATAACACTTCTGTCATTCAATGCTGATAAGGAAATGGGCTGTGTGATTAGTTTCATTATGACAATGTGATAATGCACACAATATTATATTGTAATGATAGATTATACATACAACTGGTCTTGTATTTAGGCACATGATGTTACTTTCATAGTTGTTTAAAATTATAAAATTGTTAAGGTTGTCATAATGCTTTATGTGGTAGCTAGGTTATGGGCCTTGTGACGATTCTACATTTCATATCAACTGTGCATGCCCTGTTTACAACATTAAAATGCATCTTTGCAAATATTTTAGAAGCTCAAATCGAGTTAGAGGTTGGACCTTTATTATGTAAGGTTTCATTTTCATTGTTTGGTGAAGTGTTGAGAACAATATGTTGATGAAAAAATCATATACCTTTTCTTGTTCTGGGAGTTAATTTTGTTTATCTTTTAGAGATTGATCTGCGTCAGTTGATAATTAGTTTTGGTTTCCATGTTCTGTGGAACTCGTATTAGGAGCGCAAGTAGGCCTAAACTCCATGCAGGGAGATATGATATAGTTTACACTTGCCTTATTTCACCAGTCTTTAACATCTTATATGTTGAAGTTTCTCTTTCCATTTACTTTCATAGGAATATATACAACTAAATTGACCCTCTGATGCTTGCTTGTTATTCCATAACTTGGTCCTCATTTATTCCCTTTTGGACGTACGTGTCTTTGCATAAGTTTTCCCTTCAAAAAAATTGCTTCCCTTGTTGTAGACTTGAATTTTTCCATGTGGCTTAGAAAACTGATTAAATTTCATGATATTTTTCACAGGGAATTGAAATGTGTACGAGTTCAGGCATTGACAAGGTAATTTAGGATGTTCGACAAATTTTTATCCTGCAACAGACCACTGTTGTATGTTGCTATATTAACTCTCTTGGTGATCGCTATGTCATTAATTGTTGTGTAGCCAGAAGAGGTTAGATTTGCAGTACCTTTATTGGAGATGGAATTCGTTGCTGGGTCCACCTGGAAACGCCCACAAAAGATATACTTACTGGTTAGTTTGTCAAAGGGTTCTAGGCCTTTTTCTCCCTTTGAATATACAGTACACTATGAGTAGACCGCCGCGCACACACCAATGTGTTATGATATAAGTTTAAAAAACCATTTACCTGGTATCATGAGCTATGATTTCCACGTTGAATTGAATAGGACCTAACAATTCTGTTCTGCATACCAAAATGAGAATTCTATTTTTATATATGGTACATCAAAGAAGAAGTTTTAGTAGTAACATATTTTTATTTAATTTTTGAATTAGAACGACAAAGGGCTGATCTTGTGGATCATGACAGAAAGGCCACTTTATCGCTTACATTAAGCTGTCGTGTATTTAAGCGTCTACAAAGAGTTCTATTAGTTACTGGTTTTGAAACATCTTTTGAATAAATTCAAATCCTACCCTTCACCACTTGAAGAAAATGACAAAAGATATACTTACTGGTTAGTTTGTCAAAGGGTTCTAGGCCTTTTTCTCCCTTTGAATATACAGTACACTATGAGTAGACCGGCCACTTTATCGCTTACATTAAGCTGTCGTGTATTTAAGCGTCTGCAAAGAGTTCTATTAGTTACTGGTTTTGAAACATCTTTTGAATAAATTCAAATCCTACCCTTCACCACTTGAAGAAAATGATATTCTCCACCACCTATTGGTATTCTAGTTTACTAAACAGATCAAAATATAGTGTGACTTTGTGATAATCCATCATTTTCACCTCAAGCCTTTCAGAAATTATCACTGTGTCACTTTTAAACTTGCGGCTTCACCAAATTAAACATACCTGTAGGTTATCTTTCCAGTTGGTAAAATGTCTCCTTCGGCCCCACGTCTGGAGTTGGTGTCTGCTGCTGAATTGAAGCCTCTATTTTCTATTGATGATTTTAAACTTCGTCCTTGGTTGGAGGGGATGTAAGCTTCACGTGTAAAATCAATTATTTGTGGCCCATGTAATATTAAAGAATTAATTAAAGATGATTAATATTACTAAAATCCTATTGGCCCAATTGAGAAATGGTAGTTTTATAATTGTCTACTTTGATGGAAAGTGGAGAGTTTTATGGCACATAGGAGGCTGCCTCTCTCTGCCTATAAATGTGAATGAAACCCATCAATTAATTCATTCAAAAAAAAAGAGGAAAAGGGAGAGAACGGTTTCTTTAATTTAACAGTTTATTATTTTGCAGATCTAAAATTCTCAATTATTGCCATGGATCAATGTATGTTTCTTGATTAATTAAAATTCATATGTGAAAATCATGAATTCTAAAGATCTTGGTATTAGGGTTTAGTGTCTTACATCCGGTATCAGAGCCATGATTAAAGAATTCTTGATTTTCCTCTTAAGATTATTGTTTTTCACTTATCGATCCTTAATTACTTCTTATAGATCTCGGTATCAAGGTTCTTGTTGAGATTATTGAAACTAATTATTGTTGGAATTCACGGCTGCATTAAAATACGTAAATCGTGCGTAGCGTTAAACTGTAAAATTGACTTAATCTATTTGAAGGAATGGAAAAAAACCAGAAAGAAACTGCTAGAGTCATTCGTAAAGTCCAATTCTTTATTTGCCTTTGAATATGTGCATTAAAAGTGCCAGAAGAAAAATCTTGACTAAGCTGTAGCATTTTCAAAGGATAAGATTTGATGCTGGAGATCCGTTCATATATGACAGTGACCATTGACTTTCAGAATATTTTATGTCCATAAATTAAATTGACTTGATCACACCTTTACAAAGAATATAGAAAAGGTAGAAGCAGTAACGTGTAAAATTGAAATTGCAAAACCAATTAATGCACGAAAAACATTGGCAGAAGTGTACAGTGTTGCAGAAGTTAGTTTTGATTGCTTTTGGCCAATGCACGTCTATCGTTTTAAGATTTAAATTATGGATTAAGTAAAATTATATCTAGTTTAACAACCTTCATTGCCTTGTCTGTTTATTGTCAATAATGAATATTGTGTGGTAATTATTTTACAAGCAATAATTGCTATAGAAAGTGATTTATTCGAAAGTTTTGACGAGTCATTTATATGAATGTTTTATTTATGTGATTAATGTTCGATTAATGTTGTTTGTTAGTCATCAAAGTGGCCAAACATTATGGTATTTTGAACGCTAAATTACATAATTTATTTATCAATTACTCTTGATATTTTGATGCTTGTAAATGAAAATGACTTTATTATTGGTGTCAAGAGTATATTGAAGTTCAAAGATTATAAAATTATTATGGATCGCCCAAAGGTTGATCAGTTAATTTTATTAATCTTGAACATGATCGTGGTTAATTGATTTACTTGGTCGGATGTGTTTTGTATATCCAAAGATATCATACATGTTTGATTAGAGTATATTTAATTACCAATTAAGTGAAATTTAATTAGCATTATTATATTTATTATGATGGTATAACGTAATATTACCTAAAGGAGAATTACGCTATACATTTATTGTTATCTGAATTTGAAATTAAAACTCAAAGTATTAATGTTAGAGCATTTTATATTTTGCAGTATCTGTTCTCGTTTCTCTGTATTCGCATGCTTCATCTGTACCACTGTTCAATGGACTAAATTTCTCTACCTGGTGTGAACAAGTTTAGTTCAACTTAGGTGTTTTGGACTTGGACTTGGCACTTGAGAAACCTGCTGATCTTACTGATGAGAGCAGTGCTGATGAAAGATCTGTCCATAAAGATTGGGAAAGGTCAAACAGATTAAGCTTAATGTTTATGCGGATGACCTTAGCAAAGAATATCAAGTCTACTATCCCTAAAACTGAGAATGCTAAGGAATATATGAAGTTTGTGGAAGAACGTTCCCAAACAGCTGACAAATCACTTGCTGGCACACTGATGAGTACCTTAACCATCATGAAATTTGATGGTTCTCGTACTATGCATGAGCATGTTACTGAAATGAGTAACATTGCAGCAAGACTTAAGACTCTTGGGATGACTGTGGATGAGAACTTTCTGGTACAATTTATCATCAACTCTTTGCCTCCCAAGTATGGTCCATTCCATATGAACTATAATACCTTAAAGGATAAATGGAATGTGTATGAATTGCACAGTATGCTCGTGCAAGAGGAGACAAGGCTTAAGAATCAAGGAACTCATTCTGTTCACCCCGTAAGTCATCAAGGAGCTGGAAAGAAATATAAGAAAAGATCTGGAAAGGGTATTAAGCAAGGACCACTAAAGATAAATGAGTCTTCTGCCCA
>NW_019267410.1:90639-92137 GCF_002742605.1 Olea europaea var. sylvestris | reverse complement strand
GAAAGGATAGAAAGATTAGTAAAGAATGAAATCCTTCCTGACTTGGATTTTAGTGATCTTGAAACTTGTGTGGATTGTATTAAAGGTAAACAAACAAAACACACAAAGAAAGGAGCCACAAGAAGCACACAGCTTCTTGAGATAATACATACCGATATATGTGGGCCTTTTGATGTTTCATCATTTGGTGGGGAAAAGTATTTTATCACCTTTATCGATGATTTTTCACGTTATGGTTATGTCTATTTACTACATGAAAAGTCTCAAGCTGTAAATGCTTTAGAGATTTTTGTCAATGATGTTGAACGACAATTAGACAGAAAGGTGAAAATTATTAGATCTGATAGAGGTGGTGAATATTATGGAAAGTATGATGAAACTGGACAACACCCAGGTCCATTTGCAAAATTTCTTGAAAGGCATGGCATATATTCTCAATACACTATACCAGGCACACCACAACAAAATGGTGTGGCTGAAAGGCGTAATCGTACTCTAATAGAAATGGTTAGGTGTATGTTAAGCAATTCTTCTTTACCCATATCTTTGTGGATGTTTGCATTAAAGATTGCTATATATTTACAAAACAGGGTTCCTAGTAAGACAGTTCCAAAGACTCCTTTTGAACTATGGACGGGAAGGAAACCCAGTTTAAGGCACCTACATATTTGGGGTTGCCCAGCAAAAGCAAGAATTTATAATCCACATGAAAAGAAACTGGACTCAAGAACAATCAGTGGATTTTTCATTGGCTATCCAGAAAAATCAAAAGGGTATAGATTTTATTGTCCTAACCATAGTACTAGAATTGTTGAAACTGGAAATGCTAGGTTCATTGAGAATGGTGAAGTTAGTGTGAGTTTTGAACTACGAAATGTGGAAATACAAGAAGTTAGAGTTCAAGTTTCTCTACCCTCAACTTCTTCTAATATTGTTGTTTCTCAAATTGTTGAACGACATGAAAATTTACCTGAACAACAAATAAATGGTCAAACACCTCACAATGAAGTTGCCACCGACGAACCTGCATTAAATGAACCACAAGAAATAACATTAAGAAGGTCACAAAGACAACGTAGACCTGCTATTTCTGATGATTATGTGGTTTACCTGCAAGAGTCTGAATTTGACTTGGGAATTGTTGATGATGATCCAGTTTCATTTTCACAAGCCATTGAGAGCGCTAATTCTGATAAGTGGTTAGATGCTATGAAAGATGAGTTGAAATCTATGGAACATAACGAAGTATGGGATCTCGTTGAATTACCAGAATCATGTAAAAGAGTTGGGTGTAAATGGATCTTTAAGACCAAGCGCGACTCTAATGGTAATATCGAACGACATAAAGCTAGACTTGTTGCCAAATGTTTTACTCAGAAAAGTGGCATTGATTATAAGGAGACATTTTCACCAGTCTCTAAGAAAGACTCACTCAGAATTATAATGGCTTTAGTAGCTCATTATGACTTAGAACTACATCAAATGGATGTGAAAACCG
>NW_019267410.1:89982-90382 GCF_002742605.1 Olea europaea var. sylvestris | reverse complement strand
AGGCTTCCCGTCAATGGTATCTTAAGTTCAACGATACCATTACTTTCTTTGGATTTAAGGAAAACGTCGTTGATCGATGTATATATCTGAAAGTCAGTGGGAGCAAGTTTATATTTCTGATTCTGTATGTTGATGATATCTTGCTAGCTACTAATGATTTTGATCTATTATACGAGACTAAGAAATTTTTCTCTAAAAATTTTGAAATGAAAGACATAGGAGAGGCAACCTATGTAATTGGAATTGAAATATTCCGTGATAGGTCACAAGGGTTGTTAGGGTTGTCTCAGAAAGTATACATCAATAAAGTTTTAGAGAGATTCAATATGAAAAATTGTTCAGCGAGTGTTGTTCCAATTCAGAAAGGAGACAAATTTAGTCTCATGCAATGTCCTAAAAA
>NW_019267410.1:64002-86834 GCF_002742605.1 Olea europaea var. sylvestris | reverse complement strand
AACAAAAACCCCAAAAAAAAAAAAAAAAAAAAAAAAAAAAAGGTAATGGGCTTTCGGCACTGCCCCCCCGCCCTACGCCCCTAGTATTAATGCAGCCGTTCTGTAGCACCGACAGTTTCTTTACCCATGCCAAATGACGATGAATTACTTGTTTAGAGGTGTTATCTGTCCTGGCCCAGCATGGGGATGGGCTTGATTTTTTTCGGGGAATAAATATTTGGCTGTTGTTGTTGGACGTGGGGACACGTATTTAGATTTTTCTTCGAAATTTTTAATAGTAATAATATCCATGTCAAGTCGCCTGACTCAACTTACATGGGCTGGCCCCATGGGCCATGCTTGGTATTGCAATTTTTTAAGTGATAGGTCTAGTCCAACACAATTTAAATGTAGGCCATTTCAGGCCTGACAAGAAGCCCAATGTAGGACATATTTTCCACCTGTAATTAGGAATTTAATGTCCCTAGTCAGTCACACCATAACACCCACCCTTATGTATGTTTTTCACTTACATTTCACCACATTTTTTTAAGTAATGCTATCTAGCACCAGTGAGAGCCCGCCTTATTGTCCAATCAAATTGGGATGCATTTTGATTTGTAGGACAATTAAAGGTGGGCCGCCACTTCCACCTAGACGGGCTTTAGATAGAATTATTCTTTTTCTTTTTCTTTTGAAAGATCAAGCATTACTTGAGATGCTAGTAAATCACTAATATATACTACTCAACTACAAGAGAACACTGTGAGAGGGTTTTTGAGGTCATTTGAGTTTATCAGCTGAATTAAATTAGTAAAGGCTCGTATAGAAGTGTTTCGCGCAGGTAGTCGCTAACAATTAAAAAAAGGACAAGACGATTGTGTAAGGAACAGACCTCTTGAGACGAAATCCCAAAAAAGGGTGTTTTATTGGCGATGATTTACAATTGGAAATAAACAGAATGCCTCAAAGGGGTACAAACACACGAGTACTAAAAGAAGTGTTTAAATTTAAGTTAAGAAATTAAAATTACATATTCTCTTCTTGAGAGTGTTTGATTCGGGGTCTTTTTCTCTATGTCTTCTCTTCCTTTTATATTCCCTTGATAATTTCTTCGTGACAAACCGCTTGAAAACTGCTTGATTGCTGTATAACCACCCACTTTTTTTATGGTGGCTAACTTATAGTGGAACTGCCGTCTCTAACTGTTGTCATTACTTTTTGTCGTTCAACCGCTTTCAATTGGGTTCCTTGAATCGTGGAATGTGATAAGAATAACTGCTTCAATAATTGCTATTCTAGATAACCATAATATTTTATGCTTGCTAAGATTCTGGGCGATTCGAAGGTTTGGGCGAGAACGGGGTCATCGCTCTGGGCGACCGTAAGGTACTCCATTCGTTCAGATTCTGGGCGTTTTGCAAGCTTGGGCGATGATGTTAACGTGTTCGTGGGCTTCCACCGCATTCATCAATAATCCTGTTTGGATCTTTATCCTGGATTCTCCAATTGGATTTCACTCTTTGGGCTATTTGATTTGGACTGCACTTTTAGTATGTCAACAAGAAATTCAGTTATTGACTTTTATTTTGCTGTAAATTGATGGTAGAAAGTTTTTTTGAATCATAAGTAGTGTCTATATTCTTAATCTTAATATTTTTGTTTGGACTTGGGGCTGCAGTTGGTGAGATTTTAGTCATGGAACTATGCAATTCCACGGTGCTTTCTTTGTTATCAAAATGAAGCTTGGCCAATTATTATTATTATTATTATTTTTTTCAGAGTCTGGGACACACTGGTTTCTTGTTTTCTATGCTTTCAGTCAGTATTCCTTTTTGATAAAGAATCCTTAGATTAATATTTTATTTTGGCAACAGTCAATGCCCGCTTTTGCAAAAGTACTGCTCTTCATGGGAGCTGGTCAATGAAAACTAATCAATGCAAATTATGTCTGCTATGCTTTCTCTAAATGGTTTTATGTTGACAGGATTTCAAGTATGTCACTCGCTTGGAGGAGGGACAGGTTCTGGCATGGGTACCCTCTTGATCTCAAAGATAAGAGAGGAATACCCAGACAGAATGATGCTCACTTTCTCTGTTTTTCCATCACCAAAGGTCTCGGACACTGTTGTAGAACCCTATAACGCTACACTTTCAGTGCACCAGTTGGTGGAAAATGCAGATGAATGTATGGTCCTTGACAATGAAGCACTCTATGACATCTGTTTCAGGACCTTGAAGCTCAGTAATCCAAGCTGTGAGTACCGACATTATAACTTTTAGAATTAAGAAAATTAAGTGCATGTTTGGTCAGCACTACCAAATAGGACTGGAAATAGTATCATAGAAAAGATTTCAGCTGTTTTCTTACTTAACACTCTCCAGTACTTAGCGATCCTTTCAACCATATGTGTCATCATAAGTTTTTAGTTTGTGTTAGTGTTTATTGTGTTTGTAATTTCCGTGGTTGTAGTTGGTGATTTGAACCATCTGATCTCTGCAACTATGAGTGGGGTAACCTGTTGCTTGAGATTTCCCGGCCAGCTGAACTCAGACCTCAGGAAGCTGGCTGTGAACTTGATACCTTTCCCACGTCTTCACTTCTTCATGGTTGGATTTGCGCCACTCACCTCTCGTGGATCACAGCACTACATCTCTCTCACTGTCCCGGAGCTAACTCAACAAATGTGGGACTCGAAGAACATGATGTGTGCTGCTGACCCACGCCATGGTCGTTATCTGACAGCCTCTGCCATGTTCAGAGGGAAAATGAGCACCAAAGAGGTCGACGAACAGATGCTTAACGTGCAGAACAAGAACTCATCATACTTCGTTGAATGGATTCCAAACAATGTCAAGTCTAGTGTTTGTGACATCCCTCCAACTGGCCTGAAAATGGCATCCACTTTTATAGGTAATTCAACTTCGATTCAAGAAATGTTCAGGAGAGTGAGCGAGCAGTTTACGGCCATGTTTCGACGCAAGGCCTTCTTGCACTGGTACACTGGAGAAGGGATGGATGAAATGGAGTTCACCGAAGCTGAGAGTAATATGAATGATCTGGTAGCAGAGTACCAGCAATACCAGGATGCCACTGCAGAGGAAGAAGAAGACTATGAGGAGGAGGGCGATGAAGAGCACTATGAGGGTTAAAACGTCAGCGACATGTTTGCTAAGTAGTACTGATCAGTACTTGTTACATAATATGCCACAAGTATTTCTTGTGATCAGTTGTTCTTTCTGTGTTGTCTACTACCAAGTGATGTAATGGTTCCTTTCTGAGTACCTGTTCGTTTCCATCATTTCCATTCCAATGTTTGTGTAATGTTCCAGTATATGTCTGAACATTGGAATCGTTTGATGTCTATTTAAAATTACAGAATGCCATACAGGAAAATATTGCAGCTTTTACCTCATTTTTCTTTTTTTCCGTTTCTTTCTTTCTTTCTTTCTTTCTTCTCTTTTCTTTTCTTTTCTTTTTCACAGGAATAAATAGAAATTCTAACCCTATAACCCCAAAAAAGTTTGAGAAATGGAGATATGTTTTTTTTCCCTTGAGTAGTTTGCTGAATTTTTGGTTAAAAGGTGAAGAATCGCATCAATTTGGAAATTCACATCTTATACAAGTAGCCACAAGATGTCAGGAAACCCAGAATCTGTTGGTGAATAATGCCGAAAGATGTAGTGGAAATTACACCACTCACATTGTTTTTATAAAATATTCAAATTATACTATCAAAATTTTTTAAAGCCAAAAGTACTGTACTTTTTGTTGTAAGAATAAGAAATGCAAAATCACACCTCTCATCAATTAATATTTTAGTTGGCTTCAATCTCTCCACCAAACACGCCCCAACAATCCTGTTATCTTTCCCAAAAAAATCACCAAATCGCATCCTTCCTCTTTGAACCAAAATCAAGAATAAACGTTGTCCTGAAGAATTTTACCATTCCATCACACTCATAACTATCTTCATAATCCAAATTCTAGGTATTACCTCATATATTCTGCCAAGAATCGCATGCTGGGAGTATATTATCCAGCAGAAGATCAACGTGATGGCAGATACATTCGATAAAAAAATTGCTACATCACACTTGGGCACTCAACTATAGAAGCATATTTGCGAGAAGGTTATTGAAGGTCACGAAACTAACTTCGATCTTGTAACATGGAGCATTAGGAAGGAGAAAGAGTTGAAGGACATCATTTTTTTTTTTTTGAAACCCAGGTATCCTAGTTTCGCCAGACTAAATCCTGAACCTCTAGCCACCGGCCCCTCAATGACTCGAAGAGGTAAATCGCAGGTTATGCCCTTGTTGGCTCCCAGGTTCCCACTTGGTTTATAATCCTGGCCCCAAGAGAATCCTCCTTACTGCGTTGATTAAGAATCGAACTCTCCACGCTGAGGTTGCAAGCTCGCCATAGTGATTGTTCCACCAACTCGGATGTGCCCTGTGGGGCTGAAGGACATCATTATTGTGCAGCAGGGATGAAGTTCAAGTTGATATTTTTTGTTTACCGAGAAATAGTAGATGTTTTACCCCACCATAAAAAATTTTACCTCTATGGTTTGGGAAATGATTTTTTATTCTTACATGTTCATGATGACATATTGATTCGGTTTTGTGAAGATTCTACAATGGTATTTGAATTTTGCTACTTGTCACTGGGGTGTTACTGTTGATACACTAAAAGTGCAGCCCAAATCAAATAGCCCAAAAAGTGAAGCCTAATTGGGGAATCCAGGATAAAGATCCAAACAGGATTATTGATGAATGCAGTGGAAGCCCACAAACACGGTAACATCATCGCCCAAAACTTGCAAGACGTCCAAAATCTGAGCGAATGGAGTACCTTACGATCGCCCATAGCGATGACCCCGTTCTCGCCCAAACTTTCGAATTGCCTAGGATCTTAGCAAGCATAAAACATTATGGTTATCCAAAAATAGCAGTTATTGAAGCAGTTATTGAGTGGTCTTATCACATTCCACGATTCGAGGAGCCCAGTTGAAGGTGATTGAACGACGAGGAGTAATGGCAACAGTTAGAGACGGCAGTTCCACGACAAGTTAGCCACCATAAAGAAAGTGGGTAGTTATACAACAATCAAGCAGTTTCCAAGCTGTTTGTCACGAAGAAACCATCAAAGGAATATAAAAGGAAGAGAAGACATAGAGAAAAGCACCCCAATTAAATACTCTCAAACAGAGAATATGTAATTTCAATTTCTTAATTTAAACTTAAACACTTCTTTTAGTACCCGTGTGCTTGCGCCGCTTGGAGGCATTCTATTTAATTTAATTGTAAATCATCGTCAATAAAATACCCCTTTTTGGGATTTTGTCTCAAGAGGTCTGTTCTTTACACAATCGTCTGATTCCTTTTTAATTGTTAGCGACTACCCGCGTGAAACAATTTAGCACTCCCAATGGGACCTTGGTGTTTGGTGTTGAAGATACAAAAGGTGAAACAATATGCCTCACAAATCTGATAAGGAAGCAGCAAGTCAGGGAGGAGTCAAGTTTGTGATCGAGCGATATGAGGAGCAGCAAAGCTCTCTACGAACAAAGGGACAGAGTTAGAGCAGTCACAGTCGTTACGAACCAATGACAGAGTTGAGTCCTCGAACCATGCGTGTATTTCTTGGAGAACTCACACAGGATGTCGTTAAAAAGGTAAATCTACGAAATGTTCATAATATGGAAAGATTTACCCAGAATGAGAATGCACATTATGACAACATGGCCAAACAACTGAATACTTTAAACGAAATAATGAATAAGTTAGTAAGCCAAATTTATCAGCCAGTTGCAAATCACTTTCAAATTAGGACAATCGTGGGACATAATTCCCCAGTCCTAAGTCCAAATCAGGGGATAGAACCACCTTTTGGTCCACCAACTTCAAACCAGGGGATAGTGTAATGCCAAATTAGAATAGTGGTAATGATACATTTAACTTGGGGGGTAACCTAAATATAAGAGATAATATCCTAAATATTGGACAGAATACCTCACATGTCAATGATGGAATAAATATTCAGGCTAATCGTAACAATGACCCAAATCGTAACAACTTTGTTGCCTACCAAGGACCAAACATCAGGCCTCAGGCAAATCAACCGACCAACCAACCTGTAGGAATTCCATATGACCTCAACGTCATGTTGAGAAATCAAATTATGGAAATAGTACAGGATCAAATGGCTTTTGAGGTACGTCTTGTCATTAGGCCGACTTACACAAAATCATACCCTGATTGGGTAGACCAAGCATATCCATGGCCTAGAGGGTATAAAGTGCTAGAATTCTCATTATTTACTGGTTTAAGAGAGGTGTCTACTCTAGAACACATAGGGCGATTTACACTACAAAGTGGTGAAGTAACCGACTACCATAAAATGAGGTTGTTCCCTAGTTCATTAATAGGAGTAGCTTTATCTTGGTTCATCAATTTGCCAGTGAACTCTATTCAAACATGACAACAATTGGAGTAATTGTTCAATGTTCAGTTTTATAAGACTGAGTCCGAAATTACTTTGGTCGATTTGACGAATCTACGTCAAATGCCAAACGAATGGGCAGAAGGTTTCCTTCAAAGGTTCAAGACAGCAAGAAGTAAATGTTTTAGACCTTTGCCTGAAAAAGAGTTTGTCAAAATCGCTCAAAGTTGTCTAAACTTTGATTTGAAAAAGAAATTCCAAGACAGGGAATTTCCTAATCTTTTCCAATTGAGCGCAAATGTGATTAGGTATGAACGATTAATAAGAGAAGAAGAGCAAATAAAAAATTCTAGCAAGAGGACTTATCATAGAAACTCAAATTTTGATGTTCATACCATTAATGACGAGTTTTACGATCAAATCGAAATGTGTTTGATCGAATTAATCAAAGGAGACGCGTATACTTGTCCTATAATGGTTAAACCTAGATCGTCAGGTAAGGATGAGCCTATAAAAGATGAAAACAAAAAGGCTAGAACGTTCTCATTCGATGTAACCAAAGCTAACCTTATATTTGATAAACTTTATAAGGATAAGTAGATAAAACTGAGCGATAAATATAAATTGCCAAGCCCTGAACAAATCAAGGGTAAAAAATATTGTAAGTGGCATAATGCATGATCGCATTTGACTAACAACTGTTTGGTTTTTCGCCATGTATTACAGGACGCCATTGAATCAGGACGAATTATGTTCAAGGATAAGAAGAAGATGGCAGTGGATGAAACCCTTTTCCACAGCCACTTGGGGTGAACATGGTGACAACTGGTTTCGAAAATAAGTTGCCAAAATTCAAGCTGGTTATAGATGACAGAGAAAAGGACCCTGGGACACACCCCAGTGTCTTTGAACGTATCAAATGGAAGGAGCCTAAAAAGGATGAAGACGTCCTGTGTCAAAATGTAAAAGAGAAGTGAATGCAAATGCAGAGAAACCAGGGATATGACAGCATCACCATCACCCTAGTTTTTTCCAAACGCTCAGCCTGGTAGAGGGCGAGGTACATCATTCTATAGAGGACCGCCTTTTGAGAGATAGTTCAGGTCAATAAATAATGGGAGAACATTCAGGCCACAACCTCACTAACTAAATGTATGACATTCGTTCCAATATAATGCAGGAAGGGTGATACCCTTCAACGAGATGACTAGAACCCAACAAAGGCGTTTTTAATAGAATTATGGACGAATGATGAGGCAACAACAGGGAGTACCACATCCTAAGGTGCCTAAACTACTCGAGGGTGGTCAGTCGAAATGTTCTCGAAGACAGTGAGGAGACTGGTACAGGTGGATCGATGGAAGAATTGCCAGAGAATTCTTCTGAGAGATCGAAGTTTGAGCAAGGCAGAAGGGATAGAGAAGATCCAGATCAGCCCCTTACTATTCAGTTCGGTACGTTACCTCTTGTCATGGCTAACAACTATTTACTAGCCAATGAGTTCAAGAACAAAGAGAAAGAAGAAGAAAAGAGGGAAGATAACGAGGAAGAAGCATGTATGCTAGAATGTGAAGAAGGCCAAACTTCTAGAGGGGCCTACAATGGTGAAGAGGATGATGGTATGACGGACATCGAAGAGGAAATTGATCTGGAAGCAGAAAGAAGAAAGAGAGGAGTATCGCACAATACTCTGTTGAAGCAACTACATCGAGAGAGAGTTGTGAAGTGGACTTGTTGGGAAAATTATCTGGGCGTTCTTTCGATTATTACGTGCTGTACGGGACGAATAATGCCTCGCTCTGAAAAGTATGGATCACATCCAAGAATAATGCCTCCTCCCACAGGTTGGGTAACCGAATAAGAAGCATTAGAAAATAATAAAAAGGTAATTCAGGAAGCGGAAGTTCAGTGCAACATACTGCACGTTGACTTATCACAAAAGGATAATTCAACAGAGAACAAGCAGGAAGTGGAAATAGATGCTGCCAAAAAGGTTATTTTTAAGAGACCAACCATGAAGTTAACTAAACACTTAAGACCATTGTACGTTAAGGCTTTAGTTATGGCAAACGTACTTATCGATAATGGAGCAGTTATAAATATCATTCCATCTAGGATGATGAGGAAATTTTCAAAGACAGAAAGTGATGTGATTCCAACAGAAGTCATCCTTATAAGTTTCAATGGAGGAGCAACTTCAACTAAAGGGGTTATGCCATTGGACATAACTGTAGGGACAACTACTAGGACCACAGTCTTCTTCGTAATAGATGGTCCTACTAGTTACAATGTGTTGTTAGGAAGGGATTGGATACACGAAAGTCGCTGCATACCTTCATCGCTCCATCAATGCCTAGTTTTCTGGAATGACAAGGGTAAAGCAGAAGTGGTGCAGGCATATCATAGACCTTTTGTCGCAGAAGCAAATTCAGTGGAAAGGTTCATGTACGAAGGAAATTACGGATCTGTCAGAGTGGTCCAAGATGGAGAAGAAACTCAAATTGTTGCACAGAGCGAAGAGCCATTTTCGGTAGATGCACACACTGAAATTTTCAGTCAAATGAGGCCAAACATAGTGGCCCTGGAAGAGCCAGTAATTGGCAAAAAAATAATCAAGGAGTTTTAAATGAGTTGTAAGCAACAAAAACGAATGACCGATGTTCAGGCCTTCAAAGTCAAATTAATGGCTTTCTATACAAAATGTAAAGACAAGACGAAAGAAGAAGCAGCCCTGAAGGCATTGGGAGACAAATTGGCAGTGTTCGAGTTGGAACAAAGTATTGGCCGAAAAGTCAACAAGGTGGATTGTTTAGAAGAAGAAATGCCTATAAGGGAATTAGACGATGAAGTAATGAGGATCACCAAGCCTGGATACACTCAAGCACAAGACCCTCTGATTAAAGTGAATATTGGCAATGAAGGGGAAGATCGCCCAATATTCGTCAGTCAGATGCTCCATCAAGAGGTTAATGATAAATTAATCGCTTTATTAAAAGAATATAAGGATTGTTTTGCTTGGAAATATGAACATATGTCTGGCTTAGATAGAGATTTGGTGGAACATAGATTGCCAACCAAGTTAAATTTTAAGCCTCATAAACAACCACTTAGGCGTTTTGCTCCTAACGTACTTCCTGAAATTAAGAAAGAAATAGAGCGATTATTAAAAGAGGTTTTATTAGAACAGCCAGATATATAGAGTGGTTATCCAATATCGTGTCAGTGCTAAAAAGAATGGTAAATTAAGGGTGTGCATAGACTTTAGAAACCTAAACATAGCCACACCCAAAGATGAATATCCAATGCCTACGGTAGATTCTTTAGTAAACTCGACTGTCGGACACGTAATATATTCTTTCATGGATGGGTATTTAGGATACAATCAAATTTATATAGTTGAGGAAGATATACACAAAACTGCCTTTAGGTGCCCTGAATCTCTAGAATGTTTTGAATGGGTAGTTATGTCTTTCGGCTTGAAAAATGCAGGAGCGACTTATCAAAGGGCAATGAACTTGATTTTCATGATATGATAGACAAGTTTGTTGAGGTGTATGTAGATAATATAGTGGTCAAATCCATTAAAGAAGATGACCATTTTGAACAATTGAGATGTTCATTTGAGTGAATGAAAAAAATATAAACTAAATTTAAATCCCTTGAAATGTGCATTTGGCGTTAAATGCAAGAAACTTCCTTGGTTTCTTAGTACACAAAAGGAGGATTGAACTTGATAAAAATAAAGCGAAGGCTATTTTAGAGGCCAAAACACCTAGCAATAAAAAAGAATTGCAAATGTTCGTAGGCCAAGTAAATTTTTTAAGACGCTTTATTTCTAACTGTGCAGGGCAAACTAAAACTTTTTCGCCACTTTTAAAGCTGAAAAATCAGGACGAATTTGTCTGGAAAGAAGAGCATCAAAAGACTTTTGAAAACCTAAAGATATATTTATCAAGTCCACCAGCGTTGGTGTCACCAATCCAAGGACAACCAATGAAGTATATATATCTGCCGAACAATAATCAATAACGGGAATGGTCGCGCAAGAAGACCAATTTGGTAAAGAAATGACGATTTACTACTTGAGTAGATGGTTAACAAAATGTGAATGTAATAACTCTGCTATTGAAAAATTATATCTTGCATTGTATTTCACATGTACAAAATTAAGGGTTTATTTACGGCCCGTAACCGTTTATTTGATTTCTAGTGTAAATTTGGTTAAATATATGTTCTCTCGCCCTATTTTACACCAAAGGGTAGGCCTTTGGACATTAGTATTATCAGAATTCGAAATACAATACATACTTTAAAAGGCAATCAAGAATCAGGCTTTTACTAACTTTCTGACTGATCATCCGTGCCTTGATATGCTTGAAGACATTGAATTAGAAATCAATTCATTCAAATTAAAACTTTGGGTTTTATATTTCAACGGGTTGAAGACCTCTAAAGGTGTAGGAGTAGGAGTAGCCTTGATAAATTCTTTAGGGATTTGTTACAAGTTCGCATTCACTTTGGATAGGATGTGTACCAACAATCAAGCCGAATATGAAGCCTTAATTGTGGGCTTAGAATTAATGATATATATGGAGGTAAAGAATGTGATCCTTAGAGGCGATTCTCAATTGGTAATTCACCAATTGATCGGTGATTTTAAGTGCCAAAGTTATTCCATTATAAGTCAATATGAAATCGCCCAAGAATTGTTGGAAGAATTCGACCAAGTAGAGCTTCAATGTGTTGATACGACATATTATGACATAACAAATGAGTTGGCCCAGATAGCCTCAGGGTATTCAAAGGCTTTCAATTGGAAATCTACTTATGAATATAGAGTAATATTGCTCGTAGTCCAAAGAAGGGCGAAAAAGATTGAAATTCATTGCATACAAGATGGAGATGCAATAGATTGGAGGGCAGAGATTAAAAGGTTCCTTAAAGAACCTAATAAAGGAGGTAGTAGAAAAATGAAGTTGCGTTTGCTAAACTATACACTGATAGATGAAGAGTTGTTTAAGAAACGCTCTGATGGTACATTATTAAAATGTATAAGTTTGCAAGAAGCCAGAACAATCATGGCTGAAATGCATGAAGGGATATGTGGAACTCATCAAGCTGGCCAAAAGATGAGATGGTTAATTATTAGAAATGGATATTTTTGGCCCAAGATGGGAGAATCATGTGTTCAATATGCGAAGAGTTGTCTAGCATGCCAAAAGCATGGTCCAATATAAAGGGCGCCAGCAAGAGAGATGGTACCCATTATCAGACCTAGCCGTTCAAGGGTTGGGCGATAGACCTAATAGGGAAGATTTATCCCCCATCGTCCAAGCAACATACTTTTGTTATAGTTGCGATTGATTTTTTCACTAAGTGGGTAGAAGCGATACCTTTAAAGGAGATTACCCAAAAGAGTGTCATAGAATTTATCCGTGATCATATTATTTATAGATTTGAGATTCCACAGACTTTGATGGTAGATCACGAAACTTTTTTAAATGGAGATCAAGTGAATAAATTCTTGAGCGAGTTTGGAGTTAAATTAGTGAACTCCACACAATATTTTCTCAATCTAACGGACAAGCAGAATTTTCTAATAAGATTCTAAAAAATATCATAAGGAAAATAATAGATGAAAATACCAGAAATTGGCACGAATGTCTAAACAAGGCTTTATGGGCTTATAGAACGTCGTCTCGGTCAAACACCAAAGTTACTCATTTCCAACTTACTTGTGTATAGGAGGCCGTTTTGCCTATGAAAATCAATGTGTGATCAATCAGAGTGTGTTTGCAACATAAGTTAAGTGATGGTGAGTATACCAAATCACTAATTCAAAACTTATTGGAGTTGGACGAATTAAAGTTAGACGTCCTAGATAGATTGCAAGTTCAAAAACGAAGGATGAGTAAGTTTTATAATAAAAAATTTATAGCCAAGTCATTTAGCCTGGGCGAATTGGTTTAGAAAATAATACTCCCTTTGGATAGCAAGGATCCAAAGTATGGTAAGTGGTCGCCCAATTGGAAAGGGCCATATAAAGTAAATAGTGTGTTGCATAATGGAGCCTATCATTTAGAAGATTTAGATGGCACCAAGCACATGAGGTTCATTAATGGCAAATATTTATAGAAGTATGTTCCTTCCTTATGGGAGAATGAACAAATAAAAGCGTAATCAAATTGCGTTGAACGATCGTAGATAAATAAAGCCAGAACGAAATACGTTCAAATAAATTCCTTAATTACCAAATATTCATTACAAATTGTGAGATACAAAATACTAAATGCTCTATAAGCTACAATTGAGAGCAAACTAATTTCTCAGTCGATCGTCAAGCAAGAGGGTAAACCGGCCTTGGTCGCCATCCTGATCGCACTGCTGCAAGGGCTGGCAAAGAGGTCGAGAAGCACTCTTAACAAGCAAAAAGAAAGAAAAGCACGCTCAAATCGCCTGCCTAATCGCATTGTTGCAATAACGGGCAAGGAGACTGAGAAGCACTCTCAACAAGGAAAGTGGCTTGAAAAGCATCCTCAAAAATTGCCTTCCATCATTGAACCCCTTATAAAGAACATAGGGACAATTGGAAGAACTTCGCTGGCCAAAGAATATTTCATATATCTCCCATACCAAAGGTGACGTCAAAACATATAGCAAAATGGGCGAATCAAATGATCCATTTCTATGGTAGACGAAAATTTTGGACCAATTGTTGAGATGCCAAACGATGGCAGCAAGTTAGTTTTTGAAGAAACAAATGGAAATGAAAATGTTGAGTGTGAAATACACACGCATTTAAAGAGGCGTGAAGATGAAAAGATAGAATATGAATGGCCACATTCGTGGCTAATAACTAAAACCAAATGTCCCAAAGTCTTGGAAAAAGAGATGGAAATACCAAGGAAGAATGTACATGAATCTTAGCATAAAGCAATTAAATGTTTGGGAGGTTGACGATTAAGGACAACGTCAATTAAATACACAAGTAGACAAAGTAATCGTTCATTAATGAAGATAATTGCTGTTACATTCAAAATTAGCAATGACAATTAGTGCGAAGTTACAGAAGGAAAGTTAATACGAAATTACAAAAGGAAAATTAAGGCATTAAATGTCATAATTACAATTCACCCCAGGCCGAACGAATTCTTTCCCTAAGTCTCCTCCAATCTTCGCTCTGTTGAGAAGAAGCGACATTTAATTCAGCTACAAAATCGTCATCAACCTCCAACTTTTTGTACTGCTCAACCAAAGACTTGGTTCGTTCAATTCCTCGGGAAGCATTACACTTTTTAGCAACCATTCTCGTCCTACAGTCATCCATCTTTGCTTGAAGCTCTTTCATCTCTGCAGCCAAACTTGTCATCAACGAGTCTTCGACCATAACGTCGGAAGAGATTTCTTTCAATTTATCCTCGGCTTTGTTAATCTCTAGAAGCAAAGACTCTCTTTCAGATGCAGCACAAAGATATTGAGTACTCCTGGCCTTCAGTTCAACATTTTTGGCTAGCAAGGAGAGGATGTCAGAGTGAACAACCTTCAACTTCGCTTTAAAGTCAACAGAAACATTGAGCGACGGAAGTGTAAGTGCTTGCGCCAATTTCACACTCAATAGCTCAAGCTTATCCTTATATTTAGTAGCACTAGCCTGGCCAATGTCCATGTCCATAAAAGACACATACTCAAATACCGACTGCTTGAGAAACTTCATATTTTCATCTGAAAAAGCAGAAGGATGATTGGTTGAAGTAGGGCGAGACGTCTTGACTTGCCCCCAGGAAGTAAACAAGTCATGGATGGAACGCACAATGTCATCAGCACCCTGTAAAGAAAAATGCTAACATTGAGGACTTTCACTACAATAAACGAGGCGAAAAAGAAAGTGAAGCAAAAGGTTATCTCATCAGCAATCTTGGGAAGTTCAGGCATATCACTAGTTGGCTCCATCACCTGTGGAGACTTCCCCTTATCTGGGTGAGAAGACTCTGCCACAATGGGCAGGCCCATGGGAGTCTCTGCATAATTCAAGAAGCAACGAATCAGAAACCAGTAGCACAAGCAAAGGTAAAACATCGAAATATGTATTACCTTCTGGTTCGACGTGTGGGGGGTCGACGCCCTGGGAAGAAGGTGGCCTTTCTACCGGTTGTGATGAAGGTTCCGAGACTAAGGGTTTCTCTTTAAGCATGATCCCTTCATCAGCTGATTTGGACGAAGCAGCTTTAGTAGAAGGTGATGGAGTAGGGGCTGCCAAAACCAAAGCCTTCGAAGGAAAGGCCGAACTTTTCTGAGGAATTCAGGTAAACCATTAATACATAGAAAAGTATGTTTGTGATAAACAAATTCAATTACCTTTCTCCTAAGGATGAAAGAAGCGTCATCATCTTCATCATTATCATCCTGCAAAATGGGAAGATGCTGAAACTGACCGTTTGTGGCTTAAAGCACCTTTAGCTGCAGTAGCCTTGGTAGGTAGAGAAACAGATGGATGGATATAACGTTTAGCGCGAATAGGAGAAAAATGATTCCTAATGGACACAGGGGTGACCAAAATAGGAGAAGTAGAGGGAGTGCCTGGCTGGTCCAGTAAATGGAAGGCACGATTAGCATCAGTTGCAAACAATCAGCGTTTTACTGATGGCCAAAGCTGTTCAAAAAGAAGATGGACAGCACAGCTAGAATTGAAAGGGGCTAATGAAAATTTGCTCGTCAAAAGAATGTTGCGAGCATTTATAGCTTGTGCCTCTGCTTTATAATAGTGTGAAAGCGGTCTGTCAAATTTTTGAAGTGACAAGGAGGAACATACCAAGTTTGATCAAAATCAAGTTGGCGAGCAAAAAATTGGGGAGCATATATTTTAACCCCAACTTTGGCATTGGTTCCAGTTAAGATATAGTGGAACAATTCCCTCCCAATCAAAAGCTGAACCCAAACAAGCAGAGAGGCACTCGCACTATTTAGGGTGGATGGAGGTTGCACATAATCTGGAGTCAAGTGAGCAGGAAAAGGAAAGAAAGAAAGAATCGAATTTAAAGTATAAAAGAATGAAAAAATGTCCCTACTGGACATATTTACAGGGTTCAGTGAATCAATGGCTAGCCCATAGTAGCTAGCAGAACGAAGGGAAATGGATGGAGCACCAAGTGGTGGAAAATATGCTCTCAACCACAGTTGAGTGAACCAAAGGGGGCCACTGCCAGTGGGAGATGCATCATTCTTCAATTGAAACTGAAGGGAAGCCATGCCTCTATAAAGGGCGGGTAAAAAGAAGGAAAATAAGTTCATAGGCCTACCACGCGCCAATTCATGCGCTATGGATAAGTAGCTCATAGAAAGTTTCATACTTGGCATACAAAGAATATATTTACAGAGTCAAATCTGAAGAAAGGCCACACACTCAGCATGGGAAGGTTCAGCACTTGAGTGATTATAAAAGTCTTGCAGGCTTGAATAGGACTCATTAAGTTTCTTGTCAAATTTCGGGACAACACTGGAAATCAAGATACCAGGAAAGATGGTATCGCCCAAAGGCTGAAGATTTACTAGGGCTCCAACATCCCTTAAAGTAATAGACATGGGACCAAGAGGGAAAACAAATGTGTTATACTCAGAAGACAAAAAACTCAAAGCAATAGGAAAAAGCACTGGGTAAAAAATTGGGGGTTGAAGAGTAATTTCTAATAAATCTGAAATCCTAACACGATCAAAAATCGCCTTGGTGGGGCCATGATTCACAAGACGTGCATGCTATCTACGAAAAATAACATCAGCTTTGGGCCAAGTGCGAATACCTTTTTCGCGAATCGGCATCAATGGCAGAGAATTCAAAAACGGAAGACCTTGAGTGCAAGGGAACGGCTAACCCACCGCCACTTATCCAACGGCTTCGGCATTATTAAACGATGGACCCAGATAGAATTCATTGAGGCCAGCATTAGCTTGTGCAAGGAAGTTTGAATTTACATACGACCTAGCAATGATTTTCTGGAAATCTTCGAAACTAAAAAAATAATCAAATTGAGTTTGTGAAGTCGCCATTGGAAACAAAGTACAGTTTTGATAAGTTTTGCCTGAGAAATATAGCAGAGAAGCAAGAAGATGAACAGTAAAATAGCGAGGAGGAGGCACGAAATATAGAGACGTGGTTTAGTGGTGCGATAAAATGACGTGTCTTTTGGGTTTATATGGGTCTGTAATGTTGCACTTTTTCAGGCTGTAGAAGGAAATAATGATTGAAATTCTTGAAAATTTCAAATATTGCTGGAAAATACAAAGTGAATATGACAAAGATTAATAATTGGTATTAATTCTGTCATATTGGGGGGTAATTGTTGGCACACTAAAAGTGCAGCCCAAATCAAAAAGCCCAAAGAGTGAAGCCCAAATCAAATAGTAGTTATTGAAGCAATTATTGAGTGATCTTATCACATTCCACGATTCGAGGAGCCCAGTTGAAGGCGGTTGAACGACGAGGAGTAATGGCAACAGTTAGAGACGGCAATTCCACGACAAGTTAGCCACCATAAAGAAAGTGTGTAGTTATACAGTAATCAAACAGTTTCCAAGCGGTTTGTCATGAAGAAATCATCAAGGGAATATAAAAGGAAGAGAAGACATAGAGAAAAGCACTCGAATCAAATACTCTCAAATGGAGAATATGTAATTTCAATTTCTTAGTTTAAATTTAAACATTTCTTTTAGTACTCGTGTGCTTGCGCTCCTTGAAGGCATTCTGTTTAGTTCCAATTGTAAATCATCGTCAATAAAACACCCCTTTTGAGCACTTTGTCTCAAGAGGCATGTCCTTACACAATCGTTTGATTCCTTTTTAATTATTAGCGACTATCCGCGCGAAATAGTTACACTTCGGGTTACCCATCCCTCACATGGACCCTCACATGGGGGTCAAGTCCCACGCCCAATAAATGCATGGGACTCACCTCTCGTGTGAGGGGCAGACACTCCAGGTAAATGTAGCAAATATCATGTTACGCTCCGGGTAAATGTAGCAAGTTCCATGATATAACACTCCGGTAAATGTAGCAAATTCCATGATATTTTAGCAATTTTAATCACGTTATGGTGTTAATTGAAAATTGTTATTATCTATTTGTTGTGTTACAAATAATCCCGATGTTATTGATTCCATTTAACCTTTATATTTTAATTGAGGGTATGAATATTAGGTGAAGCAGGTTAACATAGAATCATTTTAATAATACCGACCATCCTACTAGGATTTAACTATAGCAATTTTCGTATTGTTGTTTGGGTAATTGGCACATAATATCCTTATATTTTACTATTATAGTGAAAAGCATCCTTACATTTCATTTTTAGGTATTTTCACACTTCATTATGTAAAAGGTTTTTCATTCATTTTTTCAATAAAAAGTTATGAAATAATGAATGTCTTTATATTTAAATAAAACAAAAATAAAAAGACAGAACTAATTGCAATCATAATCTTAAATTTTTACAAAAAGTGCTAAGGAGTTCCAATTAAATTAGGAAAAGGGTAGTTAATACATAATGTCTTTACATTTTGTTATTATTGTGAGAAATTCATACATTTTTTTATTTTTTATTTTTGACATTTTCATCATTATTATACATTTGATTGCGCAAATCATCACTATTCATTTTCATTCAATTTCTCAATAAAAAAAAATTGTGAAATGATGAATATACCCTCATGTTTAAATTAAAAAAGAATTAATTGCAACCATAATCCCAAAGTTTTTTAAAAAGTGCAATTGAGTCTCAAATAAATTATTAAAACATTAGAAATTAAAAAAGTGCAAACGAATCCCAAATTAATTATTAAAAACCAGAAATTAAAAAAATATTTTTCTTTAATTTTTATTTATTTAAATATAAGGGTATATTCATCATTTCCTAGTTTTATTGAGAAATTGGGTTAAAATGGATAGAAAAATGGTTTGCGCAATTAAATGTGTAATTAAGGGGAAAAATGTCAAAAAATAAAAGGCATGAACATTTTTCACAATAATAGTGAAAGGTAGGAACGTGCTAATAATTTATTTGTGACTTGTTTGCATTTTTTAAAAAAATTGAGACTTTGGTTGCAATTAATTCTTTCTTTTGTTTTGTTTTGGATTTTTTACTTAAATTAAATATAATGATATATTCGTCATTTCACAACTTTTAATTGAAAAAATGAATGAAAAAGGCATTTTGCGTGATGAAAGGTAGAAATAAGAATAATGCTATTTATAGTCGTTCATTGCGATAGTCATCCTATGTAACATTCTATATGACAGTTTGTGATTTGATGCATTAATGTGATAGTTTTTTCTTACCACACATAAAATCATTAACAACCACATGCATGCCATGTAGGGAAACTGTGGTAGTGAGTGACTGTAAATTATATTATTCCAGAAATAAGGGTGAAAATGTCCTAAAAAATGAAAGGTAAAGACATCTACGGTGATAATGAAAGTTGATTACCCTTGTTGCTGATGTTAGACAGGTGAATGTACCTTCGAACAGGGTGAAACATTCTTCGTGGATTTTGGCTGATTCAAGGAAATTGACATTAACTCGCCTGTTATAGCTACTTACCGACTACTGTATGTTCCTTTATAACTGAAAAGGAGTTGCATATTCTGTAAGAGTGCAAACAAAACCAGAAATAAGATAGACTAATAGTGGATTGATCCAAGCTGAATCATAGAAGATGCAAGACAGATAAATTTGTCTATACCAGGAACACGCTCATTTAGTTCCATGTTAAAAATTAACCTTCATCTTAAGGTCAGGCATTTAATTCATCCACAATGCAGAATGTTAGGAAATCATAGAAATGTAAATGTATAATATGGACATCGCACTTAATTATTTCTGTATTTGAATCAAGTTGGATTGAACGGAAAGACATTAAATTTACTGAGAATATTAGAAAATGTTAATACAACTATTCAGCAGTGATGTACTGCAACCCCCAAAAGAACAAGTCGAATAAGTAATCGACAGCGACATGGAAGAGGATACTAATGTGTCTCAACGAGACTTCCACATAACTCAACATCATATATTCACAGGGGACGAATCTCCTGCCATATGATCTTACAAATACTGGAACAGTCACATACATCACACAATGGCAATGGTGTTATAAGGGTGCAAATCGTAAAAATCACACAGTATAACACCCATAAGTTTATCAAATGAAACATGTTTCATGTAATCATTTTGTATAAAATTTATGGAAGATGTTTCAACAAAATCTCTCAACGAATATATATTCGAAACCATCAGCCCCAGTTGTCGTTGATGATTAATCTCAACTCACTTGTTAGTAGTATTCTATTGAGGTTATGTAGTGTTTTCGGTTATTATTTGTGTTTAATAGTATAATTATTACTCATATATGAATTTTTCCCAACAAGACAACAGCAATTGGGGAAGAACCATTCACAGGAAATTAGTGTCTTCGCTCAAGATTCAGCTCTAATTAACAACTGATCAGCAATAAACTAAACTAGGACGCTCTCTGTTTCTTTGCTTTTTTAGCGTCCGTTACAAAGTCATCATCCCACTCATTGTCTGAAGAGATATCGTGGCTCTTGCGCTGCTTTGAGGCAACTTTAGAATCGGGTGTCTTCTTTTTCTGTGTTGAGACAGGAGATGTCAATGATTTTTTCTTGACAATGATCGAATCAGCTTTCTTCTTAACAGTGACGACAGATTTCATTGGAGAGCCCAGACTTTGCTCCTGGCCTTTTTTCTGTTTTTTCTCAAAAACTTTCTTTGCTTCCTCCTTTGGAAGTAAACCAGACTCCATCATCCTACAATTACATAAAATATTAAGAATAGTGACATCAAATGCCAAATACTACCACCATACAATTACTTTGTGTTTGTCCATGACATACAAGAAATTTTAAATCATCTTCAGGAAAGATGTTACCACATGGTACCGGATCTATCAAATTCAATCAAATTTGAGTTTCATGAGATTTTGCATCCTGGGAATTCAACACCTGGAGAGTGTTTCACACCTTTGAAATAGACACTCTGAATAACTTCACGAATTAAGAATAAAAATTCAGATGATTACTGCTACCAGTCCACATGTCAAGCAACAGATGTATTATAACCTGCCACAGTAACTAATGTATTCATTCTGCAGGCTGCTAAGAAGCATGGAGGCAGAATAGACATAATAAGCGAGGGTATGTGCATCGAGTAGACAAGGCTAATGATTATTCTTAAATGGCAAAAGAATAGGAATGAACCTCTCTTTTTGTGCAGAGTAACCAAAATTTGCACAAAACGCAATTGTGTTTCGTGCATGGCAGATACAAATTTGGATTGCAAACTGATGAACTGATAAGAAAGATCAGACCAAATCTGCAAACTGGTCGAATAAAAATCACAACCAGAGAAAACTAATTTGAAAATCAGGCGCATTAAATGAGCTGTCGAAATTAGTGTTTCTTAAGTGCAATTTTTATGAGGATAATGATGCATTTTAAAATAATACAGACAATAAAAGCTCAAGCTCCCAGCTATATAAACAAAGACTTCATATGATTATTAAAGATACAATAAGAGAACTCAATATATTTAATTAAACACCTAATGATTCTAAAAAGAATTTGTTGATGGAACAAGTGATAGAAGGTCTCTCTTGAAGCTCATAAAAACTGTTTCCAAGTCGTAAACTTGGTGCTCAATATGATGATTTCACATACGAATTTATGTTCTTAAACTTTTACATGCAAATGCCGTTAAAAATGGTCCTTTTCGATTTCACCTTGAATTTCCAAAAACCTCCAAGGTTTGCAATTCCATAGTGTATTTTAAATTTTTCAAAGAGAAGAAACTGCCATAATTGACAAAACGCACCGAGATGTTTGATTGGGTGATGAAGAATGATAAGACATCGGCCAAGAAGAGATCAATATTAAGCTTTTGTTTGAGCTCTATATTTTGTAAAAAATGAATTGTAATAGTATATTTTGGAGAATTTGTGGTTAAAGAAAAATGAGCTTTTGGATAATAGGGCTCAAACAGGGGGGAAATATATATTCAGGGTTTATCTAATATAAGCTATAATGATTACTAAGATTCACAATATTGCACGGGTTCTGGGATTATCAGGAAAAATGCCTAAAGAAACCATAATACTACAAGGTATTGAACACCATTGAATGGATTCAGAGATTGAAAGTGATAAGCCATCATAGCTCAATTGCAGTATTCAGGTAAACAAAAAAGTTAAAACTCTTCTGCCTTTTGGTATAAAATATAAAACATATTGATGCGGACATCATCCCTATTTTATCTTTTAGTTATTTATTTGGGCTTATGTCTCATTGGGTTTGTATAGGGGTTTGGCCCAAGCCCAAGTTATTATTTTGTTATTTATGTTATTGTAATTGGGATTGAAGACAAATGATGAATGAATTAAACTGTTGTTTGCTACGTTGCCTTCCACCCCTCTGTCTTCTCTCTTCCCACTCCCCGGATTCTCCCTTCTTGTTTCTTCTTTGTTTCTTGTTTTTCTTCTTCAATTAATTCTACATCACATATATAAAACCAGGAAGAGAAGTGCCCAGATGCAGAAACAGTGGAACAATCCGTAGTATTCTTTTTGCATTAACCAGATATAACAATGCCATTATCGAAGAAATTAACAATACAGCGAACTGAAGGCCCTATTTGATACAGCATCAACATGGAATTGGGACTAATAAAAGTTATAAAGAGGTTTCAAAAGAATAAGTCCTCACCAAATTGCAGCCATCTCACTAGAGGGAACTTGCTCATACAAAGTCTCATAGAAAATCCTCAATGGATCTCTCTGTAAATCCCATTCAAGAGAAATCAATTACTTCAAAAACCCTAAAAAGAAACCATATTATATAGAAATAAGGAAAAAAAACTAACTTCCTCGGGAGAATCCCTCTTTTGACCTGGCAAATCATAAACTTTCCTTTCCCTTTTCTTAGCACCCTTGTCACTTGCTTTGGCCCCCTTTTTCTTCTCTTGCTGTCCCTAACAAAATCTCAAAAATTAAAAAGAAAAACAAATTTTTATTCAATCACAGAATGCCCACAAAAAATTAAAATTCCTACCTTGTTATCAGCCTTCCTTGACGTCTTTTTCGAGGTAGGCTCTTCAAATTCTTCATCGTCTAGTTCCCTTTTCACTTTGTTTTCTTCTTTCTTGACTTTACTCTGAGATTTTGAGATGGCATTGCTGTTATCGGCTGATTTCTTCTTGCGGTTTCCAAAAGCTGTTGCTATGCTCTGTTCGTCATCTTCATCAAGAACTTTCTTCACCGGTTTGGAATCTTCTGAAGGCATTTTCCTATGTTTAAATTAAATATTTGAACGTAATTTTAAGGATAAAGAACTGATTAATTTGA
>NW_019267410.1:62407-63723 GCF_002742605.1 Olea europaea var. sylvestris | reverse complement strand
TTTTCAATTAAGGTTGCATTTCTCATTCTAGAGAACTAGCCGTGTTTCCACAGACGCTATCTCACAGTATCCAGAGTCTCTGTTTTCACCTCTATCCAAACTCTTTTCAGAATCAAGTTCCTACTTGGAATGAAATTTTAAAAGATAACTCACACACAAAGTGCTACAAATTTTTGTTAGAAAACTGCCTTTTTCCCCTAAACCATTCATCAAAGACGGGTACTTTAGCATGGCTAACATCCATTCAAAATCAATGTTTTGAAAATCTTTTAAAATCTCTATCTGTACTGCCGAGGAATCATGAGAAGCTTAACGAAATCCTTTTATGGAAACTTTGTTGAACATAACAAACTTTACTTTGATATTCATAAACTGAAATTGTACATGCTTACAAACTATATTTACATACCTTTGGTACTCACCTTATGAAGTTTAGAACTCCATAAGTGATTACCTTATTACACGCTTTCCTATCTTCAAGCTATCTAATATTTTTCTGAATACAAGTAGTGTAATCAGATTACAAAAGATTTCTCTCAAATGTGTTTAAGAGAAGTTATTTCAAGGTATTTCGAGATATCTTCCTTCTTCCTTCATGTCCCCTTTTATAGGAGAGTTTGGAATCTTATCTTGGACAGGTGTCTTCCACTTTCTTTGTTAGGTAGCAAGGCATCTTATCTCCACCGAATTCTTCATTGTCTTCTTGCTATGTGGACCTCTCTTTTGAAGATTATGTGCCTTATCTTTTGAGTTTGTCTGCCACTTGTGTTAATTAGTGGGTAAGTGGTCACAATAATGGAGACTTTCTAATATTATTTCTTGTCTTTTAGTAGCCACAGTTTTTCTTTAATAAATTTCATTATTAAAGTAGTGATAAAGGGCTACTTCAATCACCATCATTTCTCCATTTTTGAATCAAAGAATTCTGCAGGGAATTCTTCATCGTTAAGAGATGCTTGGCTCATATCTTCAACAACACAATATTCACAGTGGTGATCACTGTAATTCCAAAGTATCTTACATAATTCCTTAGCCATATCTTCCGATCCATGCACTTGGTTGGATATAATTGCAGATAATAAATGGTCAAGATAACAAATATCTTCTTCTTTGGTATCCATTCTTGCATTGGAATAGATAATATGATCTTCAGATGAATAAATCCATATTTTTTCTTTCTCAGTGATTATCTGAGTTACATGTTCAAATATCTCTTTATACCCTTTGGCTCTCCTATAGGGCATCATATTAAGAATATCTTGATATCCATTTTTAACAACCTTTTGATTGGCTGGTAAAAAATGTTGATTTGTTAA
>NW_019267410.1:56355-56634 GCF_002742605.1 Olea europaea var. sylvestris | reverse complement strand
GAGACTAGTTTTCAAATATTTTTATTTCTTAGGCTAATTTGGAAAATCAACCTTCTATTTAAGCTATAAAGCTATATTTCCCTTAATTTGATGGCTAGAAGGGAAAGTGAAGGGTTTTCTTGTTTCTTGGGAATTAAACGGACACTTTCTTCCAGCGAAGGAGTCGAGTCGAGTCCAGTCGAGCCAGTTTACAAGTCGAAACTTTCGATTCGAGCATTCGGCCATTTTAAGGCGAGGTTTTTTTTTTTTTTTTTTTTTTTTTTTTTTTTAACCCGAGCC
>NW_019267410.1:21469-56217 GCF_002742605.1 Olea europaea var. sylvestris | reverse complement strand
CCCCTTTCTCTTAGCTGCCTGTTGGCACCTATAAAGCTGCCATTAAAGGCAGTTATAAAAAGGGCCGACCCAAACTCGAGCTTACTCCCTGAAAGGGGGGCTTGGGTCGAGCCGCGATTAGTATATATTCATCCCACTATATATTTATCTTTATTAAAATATAAAAATTTTGAAAAATTACTATGTCCATCCATACGCATTCCAATTTTATCCTTTAAATTAATTCATTTAAACACTAGAGTATAATTTCTATATTTCTAATCAGGTTACCTCCAATGAAATTACCATTTTATGTCTCTAATCCTTTCATTTTATTTTTACAAAATTCTCTCTAATCATTACAAACCCGTTAAAATATTACTTACTGATTCCTTTCGCTCTTTACCATCAATTGTCTATTATTTTAATTTCTTTTAGTATGTATAGTTTAAAATTTGTTAATTACTACTAAAAAAAAATAAAATATGCTAATTTCCTATAAAATGTAAAGATGATATTTTATGATTAATAGAATTTTTTAATTAAACACAAATTATAAAAGAAAATAAAAAGGTCCAAAAGAATTTGATTAAAATAAATATTAGTTGATGAATTTAGAAATATATTTTTTAGTTTAATTATGTGTGTTTGTGTGTGTGTGTGAGTAAATTTACTTAAGATTAAAAATATAATATAATTACCTTTTTAAAGGTAAATATATATAAAAACTGTAGATATAAATAACTCATCCTAAAAACAATCAATTGTGTTTTATATACATCACCACTTATAGATTGATTTCCTAATAAATGATGTGTCAAAATTTAATTGGATCAAAATCTCATCAATCAAATGAACAACACAAACTTCTCCACTTTCTTTTTAAAATCTCATCAATATGTAAAAAATTATGTAAATGGTGATGTACAATAAGCATTTTCCTAAAACAACGTTCGTGCTAGATATGTAAATCTTTACTGAGATTACTTGTAGTAAGTAGAAAATACAACCATAATTGCGAGTAAATAGTGGCCATTGTCCGGTTGATCCGGCCATTTTTTCAAAGAGGCCTTTGACCAATTAAAGAAAAAGGCAAAAATGTTTAAAATCTTGAAAACCAAGAGAAACCCAAATTTTCCCATACCATTTCTAGAAGAGAGAGAAGACAGTAAGGGAAGTGAAAAATTATTGTAGCACCGTCAACCTAGACACCGACAAAAAAAGAAAAATAGGAGATCTAGTTGGTCATTTCTCTCTGAAGAATGTAAGATTTTGATACCAAGAAAAAACATTTTATATTTTAATTTTTGAAAAAAAAACATGATTTTATATATATGTATTGAGAAATCATTGTGTAAATGTGGAATTTGGGTCAAGATATTGTTTGGGAGGGAAAAAATGGAATGTAGATCACCGAAAATTGGGTTTTTCGACGATCTCCACGATTTACTGGGCGTTTGGCCGTCTTGGTGCCAAGTGCACCTAGTTGACTGGGCGACCTGAGCCGCCCGTAATCTGGGCCTAGACATTTTTTTTAATTACGTATTATTTATTTTCTATAATTATTGAAGTTAATTAATTAATTTAATTGCTTATATTGTGTTGTCTAATATTTAATTATTTATTTGAATAATTTAATTTTAATGTATATTATGTATTTAAAATTATTTCTTTGAAATGCTTAATATAAATGTTCTATTATTTATCTAAATATTTATTATTTGCTAATTTAGTTTAATTACTTATTTTATATTAATAGAACATATTAAATAATGAAAAGAAATAATTACATATTAAATAAGCAATATACATAAAGAATTTAAATAAATATTTAAACATTTGTAAAATAATAAAAATAAGCAATTAAATTAGAAAATTAAAATGTCAATCAAATTAATTTTTTGCAAAACAATTAAAATAAATTTGTAAATATCAAATAAGCAATATGTATAAAGAATTAAAATAAGTATTTAAATATTAATTAAAAATAAAAAATTAAACTACGACGTAGTAAAATAATTAAAATAAGCAATTAAAATACTAAAATAAAAGATGAAATTAAGTGTTAGTAAAATAATTAAATAATTAAATATCTAATAAGTAATATATATCTAAAGAATTTAAATAAATATTTAAACATTTGTAAAATAATAAAAATAAGCAATTAAATTTGAAAATTAAAATATCAATCAACTTAATTTTTTGCAAAGCAATTAAAATAAATTTTTAAATATCAAATCAGCATTATGCGTAAAGAATTAAAATAAATATTTAAACATTCATTAAAAATAAAAAAGTAAATTAAGTGTTAAAAAAATAATTAAATATAAGCAATTAAAATACTAAAATAAACGATTAAAATAAGTGTTAGTAAAATAATTAAATATTAAATAAGTAATATATATAAAGAATTTAAATACATATTTAAACATTTGTAAAATAATAAAAATAAGCAATTAAATTTGAAAATTAAAATATCAATCAAATTAATTTTTTGCAAAGCAATTAAAATAAATTTGTAAATATGAAATAAGCATTATGCATAAAGAATTAAAATAAGTATTTAAACATTCATTAAAAATAAGTGTTAGTAAAATAATTAAAATAAATAATTAAATGTTAAATAAGTAATATATATAAAGAATTTAAATACATATTTAAACATTTGAAAAATAATAAAAATAAGCAATTAAATTAGAAAATTAAAATGTCAATCAAATTAATTTTTTGCAAAGCAATTAAAATAAATTTGTAAATATGAAATAAGCATTATGCTTAAAGAATTAAAATAAGTATTTAAATATTAATTAAAAATAAAAATTAAATTAAGTGTTAGAAAAATAATTAAAATATGCAATTAAAATATTAAAATAAACGATCAAAATAAGTGTTAGTAAAATAATTAAATGTTAAATAAGTAATATACATAAAGAATTTAAATAAATATTTAAATATTTGAAAAATAATAAAAATGAACAATTAAATTAGAAAATTAAAACGTCAATCAAATTAATTTTTTGCATAGAAATTAAAACAAATTTGTAAATATGAAATAAGCATTATGCGTAAAGAATTAAAATAATATTTAAACAGTAATTAAAAATAAAAAATTAAATTAAGTGTTAGAAAAATAATTAAAATAAGCAATTAAAATAAACTATCAAAAGAAGTGTTAGTAAAATAATTAAAATAAATAATTAAATGTTAAATAAGTAATATGCATAAAGAATTTAAATAAATATTTAAACATTTGTAAAATAATAAAAATAGGCAATTAAATTAGGAAATGAAAATTTCAATCAAATTAATTTTTTGCGAAGCAATTAAAATAAATTTTTAAATATGAATTAAGCAATATGCGTAAAGAATTAAAATAAGTGTTTAAACATTAATTAAAAATAAATAATTAAATTAAGTGTTAGGAAAATAATTAAAATAATCAATTAAAATATTAAAATAAACAATCAAAATAAGTTTTAGTAAAATAATTAAATATTAAATAAGTAATATCAATCAAATTAGCAAATTAAGTATACGGAAAATAGTAATTTACGTTCATTTCCTTTGTTTTGTTATCGGTTGGTTATTGCATATAGGAGCAGTGTGTTAGAATATTTTTGTAATATTCTTGTTTATCAATTACCTATCAACAAAACTTGTTGTTTATCGAACATCATTTACACATGATTCTAATATTTGAAATTTTGAAGGATGGAATATCATCTGGACGACGTTGTCAGACGGATCCCTGGTAAAGTTATTTCTAATTGTAACTTTACCAGCTTCACTTTGGTATTAGATTTGTTGGATGACGAGCACGCGGACATATTATGTTGATTATGCTTATGGCCATTGTATTCGTTGCGTGACGTACAGTGATCTGGGCAGCTGCTCGATGCCCTGCTATGTCGGTTGCTGAAGCCAGTGGACGGAGACGCCCTCCATTTTGATCTTGAGGGCAAGGTAGCAACGTTCTCCATATTTGAGTTTGTCCTCGTCACTGGACTGCGATGTACGAACGAAGAAGAGGCGAGGGCCTGTGTTTCGAGGAACAGGAGGCTGTTGAATGAATATTTTCGTGGACAGACGACAGTTACTCTAGCGCAGTTGGGAGATACATTAAGGAGATGTGATCAGATGTCTGATAGGCTAAAGCTGGGCTTGGTGCTTATCATCGAGAGCGTACTCCGGTATTATTACAAGAAGACATCGATTGACATTTTTCATTTGGAGGTTGTTGATGATATTGATGCCTTCAACAACTACTCATGGGGACGGAGATGTTTTCTAGATACATTACGCATGTTCAGAACGGGGTTTTCGATGCCAAAAGGGGATAAGCCCGAGCGCAAGTATGATGTATATGGACTGCCGTTGGCGCTGTAGGTATATGTTTAAGTTAATGAATTACCTACACTTTTTTTATTGAATTCTATACATAATAATTGTAATTGCTGCAGATATGAGTGTACGAGACTGTCCCCATCTTGGCCAGTCGGTATGGAAGGAGAGGGGAGACACGCTGTCCTCGGATGCATCACTGGCGAGCACAAGACAATCCGCTTGCCAGACAGTTATCGGCTCTCCTCGACGATCTTGAGGTACGTATTATACAATTGCTATTTATATTGTATGTCCTTTTACAATCCCAATACATAGTCATTAGCTGTGAAATGCCAAAATGTCAGCTTGAAATTCTCACTGAGTTGACACCGTCAATCGAGGAGGAGAGTCGGCTTTATATTTGCGAAGTGCCTACTGCGCATGACGATCAGATGCCTTAGTCCAGGGTGGATCAAGATGGGGTATGTTACTGTGCAGGATTTGTTGAATATCGCTTTGATCTTGTAATTAAGTGCTTCACTTGTAATATTTATTTTTTTCAGGAGGGTCGTTCAGTACTACCTCCGTCGAGGATGTCACCTTCGCCAAGAAGATCACATCCAACTATACCAGAGGTTCAGATGTTTGAGTCCAGCATTAATCGAGATAGAGTATGTTAAAAATAATTTTTCGATTGTCGTTTTAATTTTTTTGTTAGGTTATTCATTTGTAATAGTTTTTTTTTCAGGAGAGCCGTCCAGTATCACCTCTTGCACCTAGTCACCGTGCTTCGACGATTGATTTGTTCGAACTCCTGATGGAGATGAGAGGAGACATGACAGAGTTACGAGATAATGTCGCGACATTACGAGCAGAGTTCGGGGACATGGCAGAGTTACGATATGATGTCGCGATGTTACGAGTTTGGTTGGAGACCTTCATGATGAGGTTGTAGCGATACAAGGCGACATAGCAGGCTTGCGTGGGATGGACGATTATCGAGATGGAGGAGTTGGCAAAGGGATAGGTTGCTATCGAGACAGAGGGGGTGACGGAGGGACTGGTGGCTATCGAGACGGAGGAAGTGATGGAGGGACTGAAGGCTATCGGGATGGAGGGGTGACGGAGGGGACGATGGTTATCAGGGGGAAGGGGGTCAGATGGGGTATGTTGACTCATTGTGGCCATCGATTGCTGCATTTGGTTCATTTTTAAATGACACGATGGAGATGGAGGAGCGAGAGGGGATACCAGCGGTGGAGGGGATACTCGAGGAGGAGGGGGTGCCCGTGCAGGGGATACTTGAGGATATAGAGGGGGTGCTGAAGGAGGAGAAGGTACCGAAAGTGGAGGTGGTACCCGAGATGACGTCACTCGAGGTCGAGGGGATAACCGAGGAGGTAGGGGTGCCCGTGCAGAGGATATCCGGGGATGCCGAGGGGTACCGGAGGTAGAGGTGGTACCTGAGAGGACGCTAGACTCGCCAGATGTAGTCTTTGTATCGTAGGAGGTGGTACCGATAGTGAGCGAGGTTCCTCGAACAAGGTTCCAGAGACGGATGAGGAGAGGACGCGTGCTGTTGACGTGCCAGAGCGGGTGGTCGGCAAAAGGTTGAGGGTGCCATCACAAGACGTCGTTTCTCCTTTTACTGCGGAGGTGAAGAGGAAAAGGTTCGTTGATGGGATGCACCCCAATTTATTCAGGGAGGTGGACCTCGCCAAGTGGAAAGCCTTCAAGATGGAGTGGAGAGCAATGAGGCCCGAGTAAGTTTTGTATTTTATAGAATTAGTATAGTACGCAGACACTGACGCATGTATACTTCTTGTAACTAAAAATTCTGTTCTTATTTTTTAGGGCCAGCCGCATGATTGCTCAGAAGACGATCTCAAATGCTTATAAGTAGTTCCACGACATCACCACTTCGGGGGCTTGGCTCGTGACGATGTAAGCGAAATGAAAGTATTGTTATTTATTATGTATGTTTAAAATCAAATTTTTGAATCAAATTCATGAAATAACTCCTTTCTTTATTGATATTTCTTGATGTAGCACATCGACTTGGCTATGAATTTGCTACGAGATCGAGCCGAAAGACATTCAAAATCGTTCAACATTCCTGACCAACTCATACTGAACACCGAGTTCATTTTACCGTTGACATTGAGTATTTGTCGTTCCAAGATATGGGTAACGAGTACACGGTGCCGATATATATGATGAAGTGGGTCGTAGAGAAGTGGCCGAGTGTCGGAGGAAAGCCACGGGAGGGCTGTACGCATATGTACATGTCAGTGTGTGTGAATCATCACTACATTGCAGTGGAAATCGTATTCGTTGACTCCACTATATATGTGTACGACCATGATCATTCATGCCTAACACAAGGTCAACTCGAGTGAAATTTGGAGTTGGTGTCTATGATCGTTCCCATAATGGCTAGACAAGCGAACATCACCGTGCAGGACAGAGTGGCCACTGTGCTGAACACGATGACAGCGAGGCAGCAAATGCCACCTTGCTGAACACGACGACGGTGAGGCAGCAAATATCGTAAGTGCTTTTAATTTTATTTTTGTCATTTACATCTTAGGTTCCAACTAGTTTTCGATGTGCTAATACAATATTGTTTAATTGTAGGAGTGATCGCGACATGTTCGTCATCAAGGACATAGAAATTTTGAATGTAGCACATAAGGTTGATGCAATCAACCAGACATGAATATAAAATTAGATAAATAAATTAACATGTGATTTATTTGAATTTAATGAGGATCCGTAAATAATTGTACATATTTTTACATTTATTTAAATATTATACATTTCATTCATTCATTTGTAATTACAAAAGAATTGTAAAATGTTAATTATTTATATAATATTTTAAATATTTATTTTACAATTTATGTGTTTATTTATAATATTTGTGTATATTGTGGATAACGCAGTGTGTCTAAAAAAACTTCGAATACTACGATTTTAAATAATTTACATAAATAATATGCATAAATAATGCGTGTAACAAATGAAACTAATGAATGAAATGTTAAAAAAAAAAAAACTAAATCTAATAATTACCATAAATAATATGCATAAATAATTAACGTCAATGTTATAAATAATTACATTGTCAATAGTTACTTAAATTACACATTCGTTATATTATCATACAGAGAAATCTGACTTGTACAAAATCTTTTAGTATGCCTTGTTGCACTGTACCTATCGCACTTACGAAGCTGGAGAAACTCTCCGGTAGATGATATTCTAGACGTACGTGTACGTCCAAAAATACGTAGTATGACTGCTGGTGGCAACAAGTTATTCAGTGGGAGAATGTGGTCGGAAACTTCCCACTCGACTTCGTTTGGTACAGAAAATACTGTTTCCGCATACGCTGCTCTCCAATAATCAGTCATGTAATACGCACTGCCTAAGGTGTGTGGTGGAAATCCTCTATACATAGCCACTGCCACTGCACGTGTACATAGAAAACTCTCCAACTGAAACTGTCTACACGTGCACGTGTTATCATTCAAGTCCGCGATGTATCCGAAATTACGTGCACATCTCACGGAGAAGCGAAACTGATCCAATGGTTCTACATATATATTTCTGGCCACATCTAGAGTCTTGAAGAGCTTCTCTTCCTGAGTTGGGGTTAGCACACTTGTACAACTTTGTGATTCTTCATGTCGATCGTGAAACCACTATTGTAACTTTTTATGAATGTTCTCAATCGTTGCAAAATTTGGTAACTCTCAATTTTTCTTGAATAAAGCGTTAAGTGACTCTGCATTGTTCGACGTCCTGAAAAATGTGATCGTGCTCAATGTTCGATCCCCATCTCTGTTAGATACTCCCATGCAGCATGCGATATACTGTTTATTTCGACCATGAACTTCTCAAACTCTTCAAAACTGTAAGCATCTGCAGCTCTCCTAAACAACGCGACGATACCATTGCCTTGATACCTGGTCTTCAGGTTACCTTGTATATGGTACATACAATAACCATGATGTACCTCGAGAAATATTTCGACGATACCATTTATTATTGATTGTCCTTGATCGGTTACGAATGCAAAGTTTTCGACATCCCCAATTACTTCCCTCAACTTCGTGAAAAACCAACTCATCGCTACATCATTTTTTTCGTCGACTATGCCGAATGCAAGAGGGTAAATTTGGATGTTCGCATCTTGGCATGTTGCAATAATCAACTTGCTCCCGTATCTTGTCTTAAAGGTTGTACCGTCGACTGAGATTAAGGGTCGCATTGCGTTTCAAAATTTTAGAACACATTATCTAAGGGCCATAAAGAAATATTTGAAGCGATTATCATCATCCTTCTCAATAAAAAATACCGACCCTGTATTAATTCTTCCCATGTTATAGCAATACCTGGCCAATGTAAATAAACAATAATCATAATTTAGAAAATCTATTAAATATTAAATGAATAGAAAAATAAACAATTCAATTAAATAATTAATTACATATTAAATAAACAATTGAAATAAAATAATTAACAATTAAAATAACAAAGAAATAAATACCTAAACAATGAAATACCTAACTAATTTAGCACAACTCTCCTCGGTCGAACCCATCAAATCCTCAAATGCACATTCTTTGGCATTCCAAGCCTTCTAATAGCTCATGACCACCTCGTATTCTCGTCGAACGTCATTAATGATGTCTGAAAGTTTGTAGATCGTTCGTGGGTCCTGAAACTTGTGCATTATTTCTCGACCAATGAACCATGATCGGGCCTGCCTATAATCATTTCGACGAATACCCACTTCGCAAGTATGTTCCCGTGCATACTTACGAACTACAAAGAACTGACGAATATCCACTTCACAAGTATGTTCCCGTGCATACTTACGAATTACAAAGAACTCATTCGTGTTCATATTCGTCGCTCGCAAATGCTAATGGCAACTGTCGTCAACGCAGATAATTGTGTACGTCTACTTGTTTGATTTCTTTACTTTAAACTCGAAGTTACGCCTTAAAGAAATCCAGTGCACAGTTTCTTGCAATTCTTTCTTTGACTCGAACAGTTGCTCGACATACACATCTTCATCATCGGGAATCACACGTGAATAATTAGATGACCGTGTACTCGGTCCGGCCTGTGAGCTCCCATCCGACTCATGTCTCCTATGGGATAAAGTAATCAAATCCTCATTTGTAAATGTGTTTTCATTCTCATTGTCTTCATCTGTCGATGAAATTCTGTGAGTAATAATGTGATCATGGTAAGTAGCAGTGGTCTTGGGAATAATCATATCATCTTCACGAACAATCTGAGTTGTATTCTAAATATCATTTACATTACGAGATAGAACACCCCTGATTAGTGTAATGGGATGTGTCTATTTATCTATCTCTTGACTCGAAATGGGAGCAGGTCCTTCCAATCACTGACTCAAACCCATTGTCGAATCGTACTCAGCAGAATATGGAGGTACAATTTGAATCAGTATCGAATAGAAAGGAAGACCTAAATAATTTATTTCTTCCTTTTTTTCCTAAATATAATGACAGCTAAGCTACTAATATATAGAATGCTCTTACGATTAATATAACTATTTTGACCCATTCAACTAAAATAATAAATAAAGCAAAATCATACTATTTGAAAAGAAAAATACTAATAAAAATGAATTTCCTAAACATTAGAAATAAGATCTTAACATTATTTTATTCTATTATTCATGTCTAACTAATTTTTGGATAAGTCTAAGGTTGTATGATCGACTCCTATTTGTGGTTTAATTTTAGCTATATAGTAGGCAGTAGAGATATTGAGCTAACAAGTTCTCCATAATTTTTTGAAATCATGATCTATTTTATTTTTAATATGCATTGATTGAATGGAGGATGGATGATTATTCTGCACACGTATTGTTTCTCTTGGGAGATTTTTGGATTTTTGTAATACCAAATTATTGGGAGGTATAGACTTCCTCGTAATTACCTACATTTTTCTTTTTTCTTTTTACTTTTCTATTTTTCGATATAAACAATTTGTGTTCGTAAAATTTGTTATCAAAGCAGGCAACGAACAATGGAGCAACATCCTGAGCGCATAGAAAAAATCGGAAACCTTAATTCTTTAACAAAAGAGATTTACCAAGGAATTTCTGTGCAAGTTCTTTGAATGTTAAGACTACAGGACTCAAAGTAGAATAACAACCAACCAGACCATCCAATATGTAGAAGAAAATGTCATGTCTTTGGTTGAAACTCTAGAGATAGCAATTACAATAAATGAAGAAGGTGACGTAAGAATTTTTAATTAAAGATGGGCTTGTATGTGTGAATAATTGTGTGTTATATTATAGGCTATCGAATTCGGTTGAGCCCAATTAAAGTGATCTAATAAGGTTTCGATTTTGGGCTTTAATGTATCTAATTAAAGTATGGGTTTACATATGTGTAGAGACCGGGCCCAAGTCCTAATTCTATGATGGGTCGAATTAGGTCAAAGGGCATCCCCATATAAATAGGTTATGGTCCCCAGATCACACGCAACGTATTATTCATTCTCTACTGCATCCCATCACAGAGAGGAAAAGGAGATCGCGTGTAGATTTGGAAGATCATACCGCGAAATTCATATTGCATTAACTATGTCTGATTCAGGTATGCTTCCGCTTTAATTCTTATATTTCTCGATTATTTAACATGAAAGATACAGTAATTTAAAGCATTAAATTCTCCAACAGGTGAAGGTTTGAAAGAACTACACTTGATTGTTTATGAAGATGATACTTTACTTTAGTAGTGAAGTTTGTTCTGTTAGGGATAATATTTTTGGTGAATGTGGAAATGATGAGGATAAAGCTAATTTGTTGGAAAAAATTTAAATAATTGTGATGTCAAAGAAGATATCCATAAAAGTTTGCCGGAGAATAAGTTACCAACATTCTTCCGAACCAGTCTATACATGATTAGACTATGTCATGCTGGGCATTAGATGAGAATGTTAAAGATATATGAAATACACGTAATTCAACAGCATATTCATGAGAAGTTCAAAACATAATCCTATTTTATTATAAATTAGAAATGCATAAGAAGAAGAAGTGTTCCACAAAAGTCCACGCTTAAGGATGGGGGAGGGAATGTTAAGATCTTATTTTTAATAGTATTTCTATTTATAATTGTAAGATTTGCCTTTTTTAGTTATTTTAGTTGAATGTGTTAAGGTAGTTATATGAATCACAGAAGCATTTTATGTGTTAGCGAGATAATTGTCATTATATTCTAAGAATTAGTGAGATCGAGAAGAGAAAGTGTTGATTTATTAAAATAAGTAGTGCAATCATTAATGATGTGACATCTCTATAGGAAACAATTCTCAAAGTCGATTAATTCCTTATTTTCTTGCTTATGTTATAACTTATATTAATTTCCTGCACAGTAGCCTAGGATTGTTTAAACCTCTATATATATAGAGGGTTAACTCTTTGTAATAAATATTTTGATTATTGAATCCAAACTAGTTTTCAGTGTTCTAAAATGAGCACATATACTTCACAAGCTTGGGGCGTTTTTAAAACGCCTTGCATATGGTGTATGATTGTGATAATGCGATCAACCCATTCTGTTGACCACATATGCATGGTTAAATGCCAAATTGCATACACACATTTGTGTTAAAATTGTGTCCAAATAGGCATGACAAAGTTCAGCCAACTCTTATAACACAAAAAAAGTAAATTGAGCCAAGCAGTCATTAAATTACCCCAAATCTCCCAATCTCATGAATGATATACATCAATCTGTAGGTTTTGATGTTTGAAAAATAAAAAAATCAAAACAAAATTTTCATAGAGTTGCAAATTATCTAAATGCCAAGTTCGAGCCTCCTTATTTAATCTTCCTCTAGTTTCAACGTTGAGATATTCATTGAGTTGTAGAAACTTGAAGGTGCATTTTTCATTTTTGTGTTGCTCATCTAATCAAAATTTTGGAGGTCCTTTTTCTTCTCTGGTTTTTAATTTTTGGAAAAAATATTTATTCTCTAGTTCTTTTAAGGGAGCCTGATAAAGATGATTTTACATTGGATGATATAAAAGATGACTTAGATGAAAAAGATGAGATTAAATTGGAATCCAATAAAGAGTTAGACAAGATCTATGGCTTTTTAAGCCAATTTTGTGTCTAATCTAATTGTAGGAATTGATTATCAAATAAATGTAGTATTTATAATTTTGAGCAATATATTTTTGTTGAAAATTTGAAGAATATTATTATGCATATGCTTCGCATAGGCACACGTATGCTTGTAATGCTTAATGCTCGATGAAATGCATTGTTACGCATTACGCCTTTTAGAACCTTGCTAATTTTCCATATGATTTTTTGTCTCTCCCAAATTCTTCTCAATTTTCATAAACGGTCACCTTAGTGGAGGATCGATTTTATTGGCCCTTCCTAAAGAGTTGTGTCATTCATGTAGTTTCCTAGTGTTACACTTTTAGGTTAGGAAAAGAAAAACATAAGAACCTTACATGTATACTCCCTGGCATAAACTTTATATGGATTTTGATATAGGTTTGTCGAATATTTCTAGGGGTCATGATTTAATTTTTAGTTGTCATGGATATGTTCTCAAATATGGCACATTTCGTTCCATGTTCCAAATCTATTGACGGGTGCCATGCTAATTTGTTTTTCAAAGAAATTATCCGCCTAGATAGGCTCCCAGTTACTATTTTGTCTGATTGTGAAATTGAATTTGTTAGTTACTTTTGGTAGATACCGGGAAATTGTTTGGAACTACACTTAAGTTTTCTTCTGCTTTCCACCTCAGACGATCAAACTAAGGGGTTAATCATAGTATAGGTAACTTGCTTTGTTGCTGAGTTAGGGACTGCTGAATTTGCATATAATAATTATGTACATAGGTCAACTGCTCGTTTGAGGTAGTCTAAGGTTTCTCATCGAGCCAACCATTCGATATTGTCCCCTTGCCTACTGATTTTCGTCCTGGTGCTTTTGCTCTAGTTTTTGCAAACCACATTCCTGAATCGCATGATGAAAGTAAATGTAAAATTTCCTTTTTAAGTATTGATCACTACAAACTTGAAGCTAATTTACATTGTGGCATAAAAAATTTACTTATTGTGATTACGTCTTGATTTAACTTGCATCAGAATGTTTTAAAAATGCTACCAAAAAACTCTGTGTTAGATCACTTTGTACCTTCCCCATTATTAAAAGGCTTGAAACTAATGCATATATATTTGATTTTCTAATGCACTTAAATATAAGTTTAGTTTTTAATATATCACAAACATATGATTTATTCTTTCATTCCACAAGAAGAAACTAAAGTCTTCTTCATCCATATTCAAATTTTCCTAGTGTTCTTCAAATTTTGGAGAGTCACACAAGTGCTTAAGTGTTTGATTCTCTACAAGGTTTGATTAATCCTACAAACCATTTGTCGCGAGACTCTTTAAACACCAAAATTATATACGAGAGGGGGCAAATATCGTTTGAGGACAACGATATAATGTCGTATTTGAACCTTAATTTTTATCATTTTTTTATTCATCTTCATCTTCTTGATATTATCTATTTTGGTTCTTCTCCATTTTCTCCGATGTTGATAAATTTTCATCGGTAAGGACACACACACGAGCATTACGTGTTCTCAAGTTCCTCAATCTCTATTGAAGCGGCACCACCCTGAAGATTGTTTAGGTGAAGTTCTTCCAGTACTTTTGTTATTTTTAGAGATACTTGTGTTTTAGCACTAAATTTCATTAAGAGCTTAAAGCTCATCCCTTATTTTAGTAACAACCGACATTATTTTAATTATGATAAGATTATTGCGGATTATTTTAATAATGACTATTCACATATTGAATGACTTGTTGTTACCATTTGAACCCGTAATTTACCTTTTGAGTAATGACAGGTAGAGTTGCTGTCATTGGTGAACATTTTTAGTTAAGGTGTTTCAACCCCATCCTATTCGAAGTAGATGTTACTAAATCTCTGTTTAGAGGTTTAGTCAAAGGATCCGTCAAATTCTCAATTGACCTTACATAATTTAGTGAAATTATTCCATCCTTGATTAACTTCCTTATATAGTCATGTCTAAGACTATAGTGTCTAGACTTTCCGTTTTATACCTCGTTGTTTGCTTTTGCTAATGTGGCTTGATTATCACACATGATAGGTATTAAAGAAATATTCTTCGATCCTAAAGGTATCTCATAAAAGAGATCCTTAAGCCACTCAACTTCTTTTCCGGTATTCGATAGGGCTACAAATTATGATTCCATAGTCGAGTGTGTTATGCATGTTTGTTTCTTTGATTTTCAAGAAACAGCACCTTCTCCTAGAGTCAACACCCAACCTGAGGTGGATTTACTTTCACCCGTGCTAGATATCCAACTAGTATCAGTAAATCCTTCCTATATTGCCAGGAATTTAGTATATTGCAGGCCTAAGTTCTTGGTTTTCTTTAAGTATCCAAGAACTCTCCCAATGACCCTCCAATGATTTTTGCTTAGATTGCTAGTAAATCTACTAAGTTTACTAATAGTATATGCTTTATCCGGTCTTGTGTATTGAACTGCATACATAAGACTTCCAATAGCGCTAATATATTCCAATTGAGCAATCGCTCTTCCGTCATTCTTTACAAGTTTTGAACTTGGATCAACCGAGGTACTATATTCTTTTATGTTCAAGTATTTGAAATTGTTTATCACATTCTCCATATAATGTGATTGACTTAGGTAATAATCTCCACTAGTCTTTGTGACTTTGATACCTAAAATTTATCCACTTGACTAAGATCCTTCATCTTGAATGTGGAAGATAGAAACCTCTTTGTTTCTTCTATATCGTCCATGTGATCACTCATAATTAACATGTCGTCAACATATAAACATATAAATGTCACATAATCATGATACACTTTAGAATACAAACATCTATCTATGCTGTTATGTTTAAATCCAAATGATGTTATAGCGAAGTCAAATTTCTCATGCCATTTCTTAGGTGTCTGCTTCAAACTATATAAAAGTTTTACTAACTTGCATACCTTATGTTCATTTTCAGGTAAAACGAACCCTTCGAATTGCTCCATATAAACTTCCTCATCGAGATCCCCATTTAAGAATGCCGTCTTGACATCCATTTGATGAACATACAAGTTATATATTGAAGTTAATGCAAATAATATCCTAATCGATGTTATTCTATTTACCGGTGCATAAGTGTCAAAATAGCCAATTCCTTTCTTTTGTCGATATCCTTTTGCTACTAATCTAGCTTTGCAAGTATTTAGAGAGCCATCAATATTATATTTCCTCCTAAATACCCATTTACATCCAATAGGTTTGGATCCCGGTGGTAGATCGACAAGTTTCCAAGTTTTATTAGATATTATCGAATCCATTTCATCTTTAATTGCATCTTTTCAAAAAATGCTATCACGAGAAGCCATAGATTCTTTATAGGTTTTAGGGCAGGTTTCCAATTGTAGAACAAAAGACATTGTTCTTACAACATTCAACTAATTTCCTTCTACTAAGTAAAAGGAGATAAGTTGAGAATCAATTTCATATGGTCCCAAAGACTTCTCAACTCGAGTTCTCTTGCTTTTTTGTGGTTCACTAGACTCATCAACATCTTTAGAAGACATTTCATCACGTGTTCCACTTGAGTTAGGGATGTTTTCAATATTTTCCTTTAATTCATTATCCGATAATAACAAATTTTCAAAAAACTCTACATCACTTGATTCGATGATCACATTGGTATCCAAGTTTAGCAATCTATAAGATTTACTTTTATTAGCATATCCAACAAAAGCACATTTAATGCCTCTTGGACTAAATTTGGTCCTATTAGGATTTGTGTTCTTGCAATAAGCAAGACATCCCCACACTTTGAAGTATCCAATGTTCAGTTTTCTTTCTTTCCACAATTCATAGGGAGAAACATTTGTATGTTTAGAAAGAATTCTATTAAGAAACCTACATGCACTTAATAAAGCTTCATCCCATAAATTAAACGGCAACTTAGCATATATAAGCATAGCATTAATCATTTCTACTAAAGTTCTATTCTTCCTTTCAATCAAACCATTTTGTTCGGGTGTCCTAGGTGCAGAAGATTGGTAAATTATGCTATGTTATTCACAATATAAATTAAATTCACTAAAGAAGTATTCACCACCTCTATCACTTCTTAAGGTCTTTATTTTCTTATTTAAGTGATTTTCAACTTTATTTTTATAAGTCTTAAATAAATCAAATGCATCGTATTTATGTTTCATCAAATAAACATAGGTATATCTTGAGCAATCATCAATAAATGTTATAAAATATCTATTTCCACCTCTTTTTAGCATGTCATTCAATTCACATATATCGGAATAAATTAATTCTAATATGCTAAAAGTCCTCTTAACGCTTTGATAAGGTTTTTTAACCATTTTTGTTTCTACACATGTTTTGCATTTAATAGAATCATTTTCATTATATGAAATTAAATCACAATTTCTCATGCATTTCATGGTACTTTTACCTATGTGACCTAATCTAGTATGCCATAAAGAAAACAAATCAATCATGTAAGCAAAATCAACTTTATTTATTTCATTATCAATAGTACAAAGTTTGACCATTCCTTTACATGAATAGCCTTTTTCAAGAAATTTTTCATTAAGTGACAATACAAGTTTACCAGAATCAAAGACACTTTTAATATCCGATTTTCCTAAAAGATTTCCACTCACTAAGTTCCTATTCATATCCAGAAATGTAGTACATTTGTGAGAGTAACATTTTTTTCCAGAAGTGAAGATAATTTCTACACTTCATTTTCCAATTACTTTGAACCGCACATCGTTACTCATTTGGATCTCTTGGTCTCCATCCACTTCATTGTATGTTTTGAACAAAGATTTGTCATATGATACATGCATCGTGGCACAAGTATCATACCACCAGCCGAGAATCTTTTCCTTAATTACATTTATTTAGCTCACGGTGGCCACAATTTTGTCTTGTTGGATGGAATTCACTTTACCCTTAGAGTTGTTGTGTTTTCGACGTCTACAATCTTTTGTGTAGTGTCCAGATTTCCCACAAACAAAGCATCCTCTTTGATTTTCTTCTTGAACTTATTAAGGTTCCTTGAAGGCTTCCTTTTGTTAGATTTTGTTGGCGGTTCGGAATTTTCCACGTCATTTACTTTGGAAGTGCCCTCATGAGAATCACTTTTATCACGTATTTTCGACTCTTCCTCAATCCGAAAATGTTTTTGCAGTTGTTCCAAAGAAAAATTTTGAACTATACATTATCTTCTTCCGGTATCTTTTTCAAGTTCAGGAAAGTTTGACAATTATAGCCCCCACTTGAAAGGTTTCCAGTATTTCAATTTTTACCACCTTCAACTTATTGACAATTACTTGCATTTCATGTATTTGGGGAAAAAGGGGGAATATTCGCTAAAAATTTAAAATCAAAGTACTTGGAAATTAAAAATTTCTTTATACCTTTTTCTTCCACTTTGTACTTATTTTCGAGCACGTCCCAAATTTCCTTTGCTGAAATTGTGTTTGTATATAAGGTTTGATCCGATTATGCGTTGAGGATGTGAGCGCAGAATATTAACTCATTTTCTTGGCGCTTTTGTCTTTCATTCCTCACCGCTTCGGTTTCTCCATTTGTTGGTTTTGGTAGTGGCGCCAATTTCGGATCTAGGATGCAGAAGATCTTTAGTGCAGTGAGAAGAAACTTCAATTTGTCTTTCCATCGAGTGTAGTTCGTTCCATCGAACCGATCTAACCGCACCAAATCTTGATTCTTGAGTTTGATTGTCGCCAACGTTGTCTCGCTTTCCATTGCAAAAATATCGTTTGAGGACAACGATATCGTGTTCAAGCCATTCATTAATATAAGTTCGAGATTATCTTGTTATTGACATTTTCGGTTCATATTTTGTAGAGATGAGATTGTTGGAGAAAATTTACCGGATTAGAGTAGAGATCACAAAATATGAATAGGAAACGCCAATAACAAGATAATCTCGAACTTGTATTAATGAATGGCTTGAACACGAGGCATTTGATTTATTCAAGACTTCTAAAAATGAAGTTGAAAATCACTTAAATAAAAAAATAAAGACCTTAAGAAGTGATAGAGGTGGTGAATACTTCTCTAGTGAATTTAATTTATATTGTGAACAACATGACATAATTCACCAATGTTTCGCACCTATGACACCTGAACAAAATGGTTTGGTTGAAAGGAAAAATAGAACTTTAGTAGAAATGATTAATGTCATGCTTATATATGCTAAGTTGTTATTTAATTTATGGGGTGAAACTTTATTAAGTACATGTATGATACTTAATAGAATTCCTTCTAAACATACAAAGATTTATCCTTATGAATTGTGGAAAGGAAAAAAAAATCGAACATTGGATACTTCAAAGTATGAGGATGTCTTGCTTATTGCAAGAACACAAATCCTAATAGGACCAAATTAGGTCCAAGAGGCATTAAATGTGCTTTTGTTGGATATATTAATAAAAGTAAATCTTATAGATAGCTAAACTTGGAGATCAATGTGATTATCGGATCAAGTGATGTAGAGTTCTTTGAAGATTTGTTACCATCGGAGAATGAATTAAAGGAAAATATTGAAAACATCCCTAACAAGATAATCTCGAACTTGTATTAATGAATGGCTTGAACACGAGGCATTTGATTTATTCAAGACTTATAAAAATGAAGATGAAAATCACTTAAATAAGAAAATAAAGACCTTAAGAAGTGATAGAGGTGGTGAGTACTTCTCTAGTGAATTTAATTTATATTGTGAACAACATGACATAATTCAACAATGTTCCGCACCTATGTCACCTGAACAAAATGGTTTGGTTGAAAGGAAGAATAGAACTTTAGTAGAAATGATTAATGTCATGCTTATATATGCTAAGTTGTTATTTAATTTATGGGGTAAAGCTTTAATAAGTACATGTAGGATACTTAAGAGAATTCCTTCTAAACATACAAATATTTATCCCTATGAATTGTGGAAAGGAAAAAAACCGAACATTAGATACTTCAAAGTGTGAGGGTATCTTGCTTATTGTAAGAACACAAATCCTAATAGGACCAAATTAGGTCCAAGAGGCATTAAATCTGCTTTTGTTGGATATATTAATAAAAGTAAATCTTATAGATTGCTAAACTTGGAGACCAATGTGATTATCGAATCAAGTGATGTAGAGTTTTTTTGAAGATTTGTTATCATCGGAGAATGAATTAAAGGAAAATATTGAAAACATCCCTAGCTCAAGTGGAAAACATGATGAAATGTCTTCTAAAGATGTTGATGAGTCTAGTGAACCACGAAGAAACAAGAAAACTCGAGTTGAGAAGTCTTTGGGACAAGATGAAATTGATTCTCAACTTATCTCCTTTTACTTAGTAGAAAGAAATGAGTTGAATGTTGTAAAAACAATTTCTTTTGTTCTACAAGTGGATACTGACCCTAAAACCTATAAAGAAGCTATGGCTTCTCGTGATAGCATTTTTTGGAAAGATGCAATTAAAGATGAAATTGATTCGATAATGTCTAATAAAACTTAGGAACTTGTCGATCTACCACTGGGATCCAAACCTATTGTATATAAATGGGTATTTAGGAGGAAATATAATGTTGATGGCTCTCTAAATACTTTCAAAGCTAGATTAGAAGTAAAAGGATATCGACAAAAGGAAGGAATCGACTATTTTGACACTTCTGCATCGGTAGCTAGAATAACATCGATTAGGATATTATTTGCATTAGCTTCAATATATAACTTGCATGTTTATCAAATGGATGTCAAGACGGCATTCTTAAATGGGGATCTCGATGAGGAGGTTTATATAGAGCAACCCGAAGTGTTCGTTCTACCTGAAATGAACATAAGGCATGCAAGTTAGTAAAATTTTTATATTGTTTGAAGCAGACACCTAAGAAATGGCATGAGAAATTTGACTTAGCTATAACATCATACGGATTTAAACATAATAGTGTAGATAGATGTTTATATTCTAAAGTGTATCATGATTATGTGACATTTATATATTTATATGTTGACGACATGTTAATTATGAGTAATCACATGGACGGTATAGAAGAAGCAAAGAGGTTTCTGTCTTCTACATTCAATATGAAGGATCTTGTCAAGTGGATACCATTTTAGGTATCAAAGTCACAAAGACTAGTGGGGGTTATCACTTAAGTCAATCACATTATATTGAGAATGTGATAAACAAGTTCAAATACTTGAACATAAAGAATATAGTACCCCGGTTGATCCAAGTTCAAAACTTGTAAAGAATGATGGAAGGGCGATTGCTTAATTGGAATATGCTAGCGCTATTGGAAGTCTTATATATGTATTTCAGTTCACAAGACTAGATATAGCATATGCTATTAATAAACTTAGTAAATTTACTAGCAATCCAAGCAAAAATCATTGTAGGGCCATTGGGAGAGTTCTTGGATGCTTAAAGAAAATCAAGAACTTAAGCCTGTAATATACTAAATTCCCGGCAATATTGGAAAGATTTACCGATGCTAGTTGGATATCTAGTACGGGTGAAAGTAAATCCACCTCAGGATGGGTATTCACTCTAGGAGGAGGTGCTGTTTCTTGGAAATCAAAGAAACAAACATGCATAACACACTCGACTATGAAATTAGAATTTGTAGCCTTATCGAATACCAGGAAAGAAATTGAGTGGCTTAGGATCTCTTTTATAAGATACCTTTGGGATCGAAGAATATTTCTTCAATACCTATCATGTGTAATAGTCAAGCCACATTAGCAAAAGCATACAACGAGGTATACAATGGAAAGTCTAGACACGTGACTCTTAGACATGACTATATAAGGAAGTTAATCAAGAATGAAATAATTTCCCTAAATTATGTAAGGTCAATTGAGAATTTGGCGAATCATTTGACTAAACTCCTAAACAGAGATTTAATAGCATCTACTTCGAGTAGGATGGGGTTGAAACTCCTTAACTAAAAAGGTTCACCAATGATAGCAGCCCTATCTGTCATTACTTAAAAGGTAATTTACGAGTTCAAAGATTAACAACAAGTCATTCGATATGTGAATAGTTGCAGCATTATTAAAAAAAATTCTCAATAATCCTATCCTAATTAAATTAATCCTGGTTGTTACTGAAATGAGGGATGAGCTTTAAGCTCTTAATGAAGTTTAGTGCTAAAACACAAGTACCTCTAAAGGTAACAAAGGTACTGGAAGAACTTCACCTAAACAATCTTCAAGGTGGTGCCGCCTTAATAGAGAGTTGGAGTTTTTCTCTTAAAAGATTATTGAAAAGGATAAGCGCAAGGCCATAAAAGTGCTAAGCAAGTTATGAGAAACTTGAGAACACGTGGTACTCGTGTGTGTGTTTTTACCGGTATTATCATATGGAATAACTGGTTCAAAGCTACACGCTACCTTTGATTCCGACTATACTTTGCTTGAATTACACTATGGTTAAATTCAAATCAAAAGATATCTAATCCTTAAGCATGAGTATCGTATATTATGAGTGTGAGACTTGTTAATTTTGAACAAGTAGGGAATTGATGTGATAATGTTGTTCAAAACCAACAACAACAATAAAAAAAGGGTCCATGCAACCGCATGGCATATAGCCATGCGGTCGCATGGCCTAATGTCAAGACCAAATGGTCTCGGCATGGGAAAATCATGCGACCACATGGATTTGCACAATGTGGTCGCATGGTGCAATTATTTGACCGTTGGAGGTCGTTTTCTTCCATTGTAAATTCAAAATTGGCGACTTTGGGCTTAAAGTTTGGTACCATTTCGTGAATGTGGTGTATGCCTATATATATTGGATCCATGTTGAAGGCAAACACATTACAAAATATCAAGGTTCCATATTACTTCCAAAATCAAATATCAAAGTCTTTAAAAGCCATATTCATATTTATTTTTTGTGTTCTTCAAGTTTTCTAGGATTTATACTTGTGCTTTGGTGTTTAAATCCTTGCAAGACTTGTTGTAATCCTATAAACCATTTGCTAACAATCTTTGAAGCATCTCAAATTCATAGGAAAAGGGACAAATATCGTTTGAGGACAAAGATATCGTTTTCAAACCATTCATTAATACAAGTTCGAGATTATCTTGTTATTGGCATTTTCAGCTCATATTTTGTGATCTCTACTCCAATTCGGCGAATTTTCTCCAACAATTGCCCCATGCGGTCGCATGGTGTAATTATTTGGCCGTTGGAAGCCATTTTCTCCCATTACAAATTCAAAATTGGTGACTTTTGGCTTAAAGTTTGGTACCATTTCGTGAATGTGGTGTATGCCTATATATATTGGATCCATGTTGAAGGCAAACACATTACAAAATGTCAAGGTTCCATATTACTTCCTAAATCAAAGATCAAAGTCTTTAAAAGCCATATTCATATTCATTCTTTGTATTCTTCAAATTTTCAAGGATTTACACTTGTGCTTTGGTATTTAAATCCTTGCAAGGCTTGTTATAATCCTGCAAACCATTTGCCAACAACTTTCGAAGCATCTCAAATTCATAGGAGAAGGGGAAAATTCAAGCTACCTTTGATTCCCACTTTACTTTGTTTGGATTACACTATAATTAGATTCAAATTGAAAGATATCTAATCCTTACGCATGAGTATTATATACTTTGAGTATGAAAGTTTATTGAATTTTGAACAAGTGGGGGATTGATGGAAAATGTTGTTCAAATAATCAATAAGCAAATGGAGTATGGAATGAAAATGAAGATGGTGGCTGCAACATAAGCCTATGTGACCACGTGGACTATTTGGCCATGCGGCCAGTCTGAATCTGGGAGGCCAGGTTTGGTATAAACCATGCGACTGCATGGGATTACTCCATGCGGTCGCATGTTTATATTTTAGTGATCGTTGGAGGTCAGTTTTGTTTTAATTCTGGTGATTTTTTGGAGGAAACATTGCAACTTTTCATAATGTTTTGGCACCAATTCGTGAGGTATTGATTCAAACCTATAAATTGGTGATGAGATGATCAATACACAATATAGAAATCATATTACAAACATATGATTTATTCTTTCATTCCACAAGAAGACACCAAAGTCTTCTTCATCTATATTCAAATTTTCCTAGTGTTTTTCAAGTTTTGGAGAGTTACACAAGTGCTTAATATGATTTCTATATTGTGTATTGATCATCTCATCACCTATTTATAGGTTTGAATCAATACCTCACGAATTGGTGCCAAAACATTATGAAAAGCTGCAATGTTTCCTCCAAAAATCCGTCAGAATTAAAACAAAACCGACCTCCAATGGTTACTAAAATACAACCATGTGACCGCATGGAGTAATCCCATGTGGTCGCATGGTTTATACCAAAACTAGCCTCCCAGTTTTGGACGGATGCATGGCCAAATAGTCCATGCGGTCGCATAGGCTTATGTTGCAGCCACCATCTTCATTTTTCATTCCATACTCCATTTGCTTATTGATTATTTGAACAACATTTTCCATCAATCCCCCACTTGTTCGAAATTCAATAAACTCTCATATTCAAAGTATACAATACTCATGCGTAAGGATTAGATATCTTTCGATTTGAATCTAACCATAGTATAATCTAAACAAAGTAAAGTCGGAATCAAAGGTAGCGTGAAACTTTGAATCAGTTATTCTATGTGACAATACAGGTAAGGACACACACTCGAGCATTACGTGTTCTCAAGTTCCTCAATCTCACTTAGCACTCATATGGCCTTCCGCTTATCCTTTTCAATAAACTTTTAAGAGAGAAACTCCAACTCTCTATTGAAGCGGTACCACCTTGAAGTTTGTTTAGGTGAAGTTCTTCCAATACCTTTGTTACTTTTAAAGATACTTGTATTTTAGCACTAAACGTCATTAAGAGCTTAAAACTCAACCCTTATTTCAGTACCAAACAACATTATTTTAATTAGGATAGAGTTATCGCGAATTTATATAATGTTGAAACCATCCCACTTGTTTTTACCCTTTGAACTTATGGATTTCCATTTGAGTAATGACAAGTAGGGTTGCCGTCATTGGTGGACCTTTATAGTTTAAGAATTTCAACCACATCCTACTCAAAGTAGGTGCCACTAAAATTTTATTTAATGGTCTAGTTAAAGGATCCGTTAAATTCTTTTCGAAAATTATTCCCTTTGATAATTTCCTTGTGACGTCACCTCTAAGACTTAGTCTTTACTTTTCATTTCATGTGACTTAGTATCTTATCAAAATATGGCTAGCCAATGATTGATTTCACTTAGCTTTATTCAAAGCTTATAATGTTCCAAATATAGTTGGAAGAATTTTATCAGCCAATACACTCGTCGCTCACTTTAAATTTTGTGGATTTCCCAAATGGGTATTCAATTTGTGAATATTATTTAAATATTCCAATTGGTTTTGCAAGTGCCATGATCGGCTTTCACCCAATTATCCACTTAGACTTAGTGTATTTCATCCTTATAATTATAATCATAAGGACTTTTCTACATTTTCTCCCTTCGTAGATATCTTAATATGATTAAAAGGTATAAGCAACTGTAATTATTAAATCAAGTTACCCCCACAATTCCTCACTTAGGAATTCATATGCGATCTTTTAATATTGTATCCATAAGTCTTCAACTTCTCGTATAATTTCTCAAGTATTTAATGTTAACCCCCACATTTCGGGTTATACTCGAACTTAGAATTCATCAATATGTCAACCCCCACATTTAGAATTGTAATTGAACCTAGAGTTCATCAACTCTTTCATAGTTCAATTCACTTTGATCAAGGTCATCTCATAGACCATTAATTCTTTTTAAGCATAAACCAACTCAATTTGGTTCCATGATTGAAGTCCAATTTAATAACGAATAGGACTATACTTCTTGATTTACAAGAATCCTTAAGTCTTGAACTTCTTGTATAATTTCTCAAGTATTTAATGTTAACCCCCACATTTCGAGTTATACTCGAACTTAGAATTCATCAATATGTCAACCCCCACATTTGGAATTGTAATTGAACTTAAAGTTCATCAACTCTTTCATAGTTCAATTCACTTTGATCAAGGTCATCTCATAGACCATTAATGCTTTTCAAGCATAAACCAACTCAATTTGGTTCCATGATTGAAGTCCAATTCAATAACGAATAGGACTATACTTCTTGATTTACAAGAATTGAAATTTCTCCAATCATATGCAATTTATCACTTTCACGAGATAGCATCTTATTACATAAAATAATAAGGTACATGTTCACCTTATTCATAGTTGATCAAAATCACATTTCTATGCAAACACATATTTGCATAAAATTATCTCACTTAATTGTGCCTATCAACATTCCAATAGGACATGAAATCAACTATCAAATTTATCATATAATTCTCATATTCCAATAGAAGAGTATGAAATTACATGTACTTTCAACAAATAGTAGGCATCCTTCCACATTTATTCACATCCTTTAGACCTATTAAATATTAATAGGCTGGTCTCAAAACACAAATATGGATGTGCTTTACTTGCACTTCGGAGTCCATAAGCCAACATAATGGCAAATGCACAGTGCAATAAATGATGCCCTATAGAAACATGTGGGTTACCCAAGTGGGTTTGTGTATCATCCAAGCATATGTGATAGCCCAAATATTGGAATTAATCACCGAATAATCAACCATGGTCAAATAGATCTTCAGCCACCACAATTGATTTGAATTACATTCTTTAATATTCATGCATATGAACCATTCCAATTGTCACAACAAAGTGAGAATAACCAATTTATTTTAATTTTACATGCAATAACATTCATCAAGATGAAGTAATTCATATGTAATTTTCATTTTCTAGTAGAAGAAGTGGTCATGAAAGTTCACATAGTTTCTTTCATAAAATTCTAACTCTTTAGAATTTTCCCATATGAGCAATATCATGTCATTCTCATATCTCAACAAAGAAATGGAGATTCATATACTTTCAACATATAGTTGGCATTCTTCCAACAATTTCGCATGTCTAATGTCAATTAAAATGTACCAAAGAACCAAACCAAATTAAAATAAAATCTATTATTTTGGTTTCTACCTTTCCCATACATGCAACCATTATGCATAATCAGATTCTTATGATTTCCTTCATCATTTCTAACAGACAATCTTTCACATGAAGTGTAAAACTCGGAAAATGATGTATTATAAGTATAATTCCACACGATTTTTGCAAATCCATATTCTGCCTTAGATGATAACTTTTAGATGGGTTAAAATTTTCTTATTCCCTTGTGTTGGCAGAAACTTTCTTTCCTACCAAATGATTTCCTTAAAATAAATTATTACATTTCTTCAATCCAGCGAATTATGCAACCCTTGATCATCAACTAACGAACTCATAAAAACTTGTTCTAATAACAGAATTATGGAAACTTAATTTCCTCTTCGTACAGAAACTTTTGGCCCAAACATATATCTTGAATGGATACATCATATGGATTGAAAATTGCCGGAAAATAAATGGCCAACTTTAAAATTGATATATTGCCAATTTCAGAATTACTGAACATGCAATATAAATCATGCATAGGATCTATAAGCCATAAATGATTAAACCAATCATGATTTAAAATTCGTGTAGGAATATTGCAAGAATATCTGGACTTAAATCATTCATAAAATAAATAAAACATTTGTATAAATTCACAGCAAAAATTGATTTAGTCCCAAATTCTAATAGGATGATTTTGCTCATATCCATGGTTACTCCAAGATGCATAAATTTCAATACGTGATACATGCAGAATTGCACTTTGAACACATTATATTGGGTTTTTGTGCATGCACCGATTCAAAATTTCCTTTTAGATTTGCTATAGAATCTCATATTGCATGCATAAAATATTCATAGAATGTACCGTATGTATGCGTGAAATTGAAAAGCAATTTCGACTTACCGAACATGGAGATGGTGAATTGAATTTTACCAAATCTGAATATGAAAATCTAGATTCATATCTTTCTACAAATCGAACCGTTTAATGCCATCTAACGGTCCACATGAACAACATCTCGATCCATCAACTTGATCATCGCCGAAGTGGTTTCGTTCTCCATTGCCAATATCGTTTGAGATTGTTGGGAAAATTTATCAACACCGGGGAAAATGGAGAAGAACCAAGATAGATAATATCAAGAAGATGAAGATGAATAAAAAAAATGATAAAATTGAAGGCTCAAACACGACATTATATCGCTGTCCTCAACCGATATTTGCCCCCTCTCGTATATAATTTTGGTGCTTAAAGGGTCTCGCGGCAAATGATTTGTATGATTAATCAAGCCTTGTAGAGAATTAAATACTTAAGCACTTATGTGACTCTCCAAAACTTGAAGAACACTAGGGAAATTTGAATATGGATGAAGAAGATTTTGGTTTCTTCTGATGGAATGAAAGAATAAATCATATGTTTGTAATATGATTTCTATATTTTGTATTGATCATCTCATCACCTATTTATAGGTTTGAATCAATACCTCACGATTTGGTGCCAAAACATTATAAAAAGTTGTAATATTTCCTCCAAAAAATTGCCAGAATTAAAACAAAACCGACCTCCATCATTCACTAAAACACAACCATGCGGTCGCATGGTTTATACCAAAACTGGCCTCCCAGTTTCGGACTATGGCCATGCGGCCGCATGGCTATATAGTCCATGTGGTCGCATAGGCTTATGTTGCAGCCACCATCTTCATTTTTCATTCCATACTTCATTTGCTTATTGATTATTTGAACAACGTTTTCCATCAAGATGAGCATACCATAGTTGTTTCTTTCATTATCTAGATATGAGTTCGTATCACATACTTATAGGAAAGATTGCTAAATGCAACCATTGGGAGCATCTTATAACTGAATCAAGAAAAGGGCCGCGCATGGTCTATATCTTGTTAATAGAACAAATTCATTTGCATGTTTGGTGCATGAAAATAATGCATAAAGAGCATTCTCAACAAAGGAATATCAATATTTGAAATTTCCCTATTCTTCTTGTAAGTGTTATGCCCTAGGTCCAATCAACCTTGGACATAAAATACTTTTGATATATAATTAATACAATTTAATGGCAGATCTATTATTTAATTAATAGACAATTAAATTAAATAACAGAGTCTGTAGATTCAAATTTTCGTAATTTGTTAATTACAAGGAATTGTGATTATGAGATACAAATCACATATGATTGAATCTTAAATCGTCCGTGATCGTAAGTAATAACGAGATACAGATATCATTATTACGAATAGACTCTCACGCATGACATTTCTTACTTATGAAATAAATAGCTGATCTCACAAGCTAAAGTGTGATGACACTTAAATGAATACGTGGATGTTTTGTTATAGAACAAAACATTGGAGACCCGTCGAGAGATTTCACATGGATAACTATCTGAGTGTCAGTGGTTAATCTCTAACGTTTGGTAGTGGGATTGGTTCTTTTGACTTGAGGCCGTCATAGTACCTTAAATGAGGACAGTCATGCTTTGACGGTGTTGGATGTTGCTCTACCAAGGACTGCTAATACGACATCGTTCGAGTATGTCAAGAATCATATGAAGGTTGTGAATGACCAATAAAGGATTCGTCACTCTTAGATAGTAAGAGATCATGATCTACGTTTCATTCAATTAAGTCGATAACGAAATCCTTGGCCAAGATGTACTCATAAGTCGAAAAGGAGTTTTCGACTTATATTGACTTAATAGTGAAGTGAAAGATATGATCGATATTCGGGATTGACACACTTCCATATCTCGTAATTGATCAGATCATATTGACGAAAGAATTTTAGTTTCACGGTAAACGAACGAGTTTGGTTTTATCATACCACATGACAATTCCCGTTACATGTATTGCCCTGACACATTTATAGATGTCAATTTGGGATGGCGAGTGTGAATTATTGATAAATTGAAAGGGTGTTTTAATTTATCAATTTTGATTAGATCAAAATAATATTTCACGTAATTAGATATTGTGATCGGGAACCTGATGGGTCGCACATAAAAGAGAATTGGAAGATTGCAATTTGTTAATTAATTAATTTAACAATCGTTGGATAAATTAATTAACTGGGTTGGTTATTTATAGGCCCGAATTAATTAATTGGATTAATTAATTCACGAACCAAATTTAATTAAATGGATTAATTAAATATTGGACTGGATCAGACTAAGCCCGTTACATGTATTGCCCTGACACATTTATAAATGTCAATTTGGGACGCCGAGTGTGAATTAGTGATAAATTGAAAGGGTGTTTTAATTTATCAATTTTGATTAGATCAAAATAATATTTCATGTCATTAGGTATCGTGATCGGGAACCTGATGGGTTGCACATAAAAGAGAATTGGAAGATTGCAATTTGTTAATTAATTAATTTAACAATCGTTGGATAAATTAATTAATTAGGTTGGTTATTTATAAGCCCGAATTAATTAATTGGATTAATTAATTCACGGACCGAATTTAATTAAATGGATTAATTAAATATTGGACCGGATTAGGCTAGGCCCGTTTGGGCTTATATAAATACATGGCTAGGGTTTTCAATTCATATAGTTTTCTCATAATTTCTTGCTAGCACAAGAGGAGAAAACCCTGGTAGCTGCAATTTGTTTTCTGTGTGGATCACCGTTGGAGGCTGGACAATTGGACAACTGTGGGTGACGAATCAAGACTGTTGGCACGAAAAGAATAACGAAGAAGTTTTCAGATCTGAAAAAGGTACAATCTTTTCACAATTTCTATCTAAGCACAAAGAGATTCCTGGTGGGAATCGAAATCTGTTTTAATTTTCCGCTGCACATGTTAAGTAGATTCCCAACACTTCTAATATCACACTCTGTCAAAATATTAAAGAGTTTATAGAAGATTAAAGTTCCAACAATAACAAGTGTCCTAACGTTCAGAGTGATCTGTAGGAGAAAAGACCTGTACAAGAGGTTGCTGCCCTTGAAAAGGATACTGGATTTAAATTGAGAGTTTTGGCTCAGAACTACCCTGATACACCAGGTAGGACTACTTATGTAAAAACAGTTTCCTATAAATCTATTTGATCTGTGAATCTAATAGAAGTTTGTTTTGGACAGTCTGAAGTTCAATCATATCCTGTTCACCTATCCCCTCGACAGCGGATCGACCTAATTTCCTATAAAGAACCGAGAGGCATAGGATCCCCTTCGAAAACTTTTTATAATTGATTTTAGTGAGAAACCTACAATGGCGAGTGAACATAGCTCTAACATTGAGGATGAGACATTGTAAATCATTGTATTTGCTTGTGCGTGTTTCCAGTTTCTATTCGCTTACTATTGCTATTTGAAATTAGGTATTAAGAATTAATTAGTAACCGTGTATCCTTTCGGGATACTAGATTTAAATTGATTATTGTACAAGAAATAAAAGCAAAAATAAAAATTAATTGGACAATTATAAAAGCTGTCGCATTTGCTCATTTGCATGTGGGGTTCTTAACAGATTTCTGGTAAGTGGATGATAGAACAATTGTATTTGTTGCCGATCCTACCTTTGGTACATGTCTAGGAAATGGACGCCTCTCCTTACAATGCAATATTAACTAATGCATTCTGCTTTCTCTTTGATCAGGAAACATATTAAATTTCAACGTTGGATACAACATATTAAAATATCTCGGCTTAGATACAATAATTTAACATGGTACGAATAAAGCAAACATCACATGTTCCAAGTGTGAAACTGACTTTTGTTGGCCTTATCTTTGGAGTGACCCGTATAATTCAAACAACAGAGTTGAAATATAAGCTCCTGATTATCCAAAAAATTGGAGAAGGTAAATAAAACATCGTATTTTCCCATGTTTTAATTCTACATTCAGAATCTTGGAAGAATCGAACTCAAATTTGAAAAACATGTTTACAACAGCGGCTGTCTTCAACGTTTTTAGAGTACTTAAATTTCAAAATTGTCTGCCTTCAGCAGCAGCCATGGTATTTCGGCATAAATTGCATGATTAGTCCTCAACTATAAATCTAGTAACAAGTTGGTCTTCGATTTTTGTGAAGTAGCAAGTTTGTCATCATCAGTTATTATATATTCATAATCTATTATACAGCAGACCTACCATCTAAATCTATGTTAAATTATTACATAGTCCTTGTCTGTTTAGTTTTATAAAGTCCAGTCACCAAAAAAAAAAAAAAAAATTAAATAATTATATGACTTTAGTGATTGTGCAATGCAATGAAATGTTGGGAACCAATTCATCATTATTGCAACGACTCAATACGATTAAAGAAAGAACATGTAATATATTTGTAAATTTTAATTCTTAGTTTTGTTTAATTCAGCCCCCTGTTTTGTTCTGATTTTTCAAGCCAAAAAATTAATTTTTTTTATTGTTATTTGATATAGTCAACCGTTATTTTTGACTTCTTTATTTAAAGGTGGGACCCACTTTTATCTCTAATAATCAAAAAATTAAATTCAAAAATCAATAGCAGACAGGTCCTTAGTGTACCAAACATACAGATGAATGTCTCGATCTTTCATATTTTGTCGGCATCAACAATATTTTGCTTTCTTTAATATTAAAATTATGGTCGCAAACAAAATGGGATTTCCCCTTCAAGATGGTTCGCTCTTAAAAATATCAGACAAAAAATAAAAGTTTCGTTGGTCACGTAAAATATGCCACGAATTGCTTCCAATTTCAAACTCCAACGTAGCGCCAAACCTAAATTACGTGGACTCGGACCCACAATAATACTTCGTGTCAAACGTTAAAATTTTCTTCTTTGATTATTCCACCGAAATTCCAAATCTTTGACCCATTTCTTACTCGGATCCGACCCAAATATGATGACTCATGACATGCATTACATACCATGCATTCATGTCATTACGCACATGTACATACATAGGGAGAAAGGCAGTAATAACGCAGATATTTAGAGATAGTGGGGCACAATCAAATTTATTAAAAAATTATGTATTCACAAATAACAAAATAATCTTAACTCTCACTCTTTCAATTTTTCGGTCACCATTGTAATTTTATTCCAATAAAAAGTCAAACTACCGTTACTGTCTAATTCTGATTTTTTGCTCTTAAAAAAAATTAAGGGTCCGTTTGATTACAAAAATGGAATTAAATTGTCTAGAAAACGAATTTCAGAAAATTGAATTGCCTAGAATTATTTTTCTAAAAATTGTAAATTATTTTGTTTGATTGGTATAATTTTCCACGTGAAAATTGTCAATTAAAGGGAAATATTTTTTTACAATAATTTTTTAAATTTGTTTCCATTGCCAAAAAAAAAAATAGTGCTACAGTAGGTAGGAAAACCAAGTAAATTCCAAACTTCAAGACAATCTAGAATTTGAATTCTATGGAAAAAAATTGTATCAAACACCTAAAGTTGGAAAATTCAATTCTAATTCCATCTTTCAATTCCATTTCTACCCTATCAAACACACCTTAAATTTAATTCTAAAAGTTCGTGGGTCAAGTGACCCACCAGGACCATGAATAGGTCCGCTAGTGGCTGTATGTATATGTTGAGAAGAAGCCAAGAAATTGGCTGAGTCATAGTCAAAGCTGAGTCAGAAGCACTAAAATTTGCCGAGTCATGATCTTGGGAATTGACGCTGACGTATCCATTTACCATTTAAATATATATATAATTTTCTTGAATTGAAACAACTGTCCAAACTACACTTCATCGAAATAGTTTTGTGACATAAAAGTTGAGGAGATAGTAGTAGTCCACTTCAAATATATTAATTCCATATTTGACTCTCATTTCTCAAAATTCAGTTTTCCTGAGTTATGTTGAACATTTCAATTTAATACATTTTGATCAATACCACAAGTTTATTAGATGAATTTACAAGGGGAAGGGAATTCATTTTCAATGACAAATTTTATAAAACCCACAAATTTTATCAACAAGCAGTCGCATATTTCATTAACTTTTATCAAATCTATCAAAAAATCAAGAGGGTAATTGTAGCCATTGAACTCCACATTGCTTCCCGCCTATGTGTTGATGAATGTCCAACATGCGATTTATAATCATATTTTACTTATCTTGTCCACTTGAATGTACAGTCTGTTTGAGTTATATATTCAGTTTCGTGACTCGATTAGAAATTCGATTGAACTATAAATTTTACAATATTTTGACATATATAATAATAATTTGAATCTTGCAAGTTTCAAAAGTATGCGTCGGTGCAATCAGAATATTTCATACTCCCATAAGTATTACTATAATGTAACTGTAATGACACGAAAGACATTTTAATTAGTGGTTTTGGTGTTTAATCAATAATTACAATATGATTAAATCTAGCGTGTGTTGTCTGTTGCTGGGGGCAGTTTGTTAGTTAATACACAATTTTGGCAAAAAACAATTAAAAATTAAGGGAGCCCGATAAAGATGATTTTGCATTGGATGATATAGAAGATGACTTAGATGAAGAAGAGGAGATTGAATTGGAATCTGATAAAGATCTAGATAAAACTTAGGGTTTTTAAGCCAGTTTCATGTCTAATCTAATTGTAAGAATTGATTATCAAGTAATTGTAGTATTTATAATTTTGAGCAATATATTTTTGTTGAAAATTTGAAGAATATTATGCATATGCTTTGCATGGGAACGCGTATGCTTGTAATACTTAATGCTCGATCGAAATGCATTGTTACGCATTACGTCTTTTAGAACCTTGCTAGTTTTCCATCTGATTTTTTGTCTCTCTCAAATTCTTCTCAGTTTTCATAAACGGTCACCTTAGTGGAGGATCGATTTTATTGGCCCTTCCTAAAGAGTTGTGTCATTCGTATAGTTTCCTAGTGTCACACTTTTAAGTTAGGAAAGGAAAAACATAAGAACCTTACGTGTACACTCCTTGTACTCCCTGTCATGAACTTTATATGGATTTTGATATAGGTTTGACAAATATTTTGTAGGAATTAGTTCAAATAATTAACCAAAAATTGAAAAATGAAAAGGTGTGTAAAAGTGAAAAATGAAAAGGTGTGACTACGTGTCAACTTCGACCAAATATTCGGATTTGATCTGATGATCAAATTACAAAAGTAAATAGACCATCTTATTCTATTCGTTGAGTAGATTGTCGTGGTATATTTGGAATCTCGAAACCAATTCCGAATGAATGACAAATTGCGATCCAAAGTTGGAAGAATGAAGTGCTGCAACTTTTCGAAAGGACGCGGGTTTTGGCCAAGTGCTGCAACTTTTCGAAATGATGCATGTTTTGGC